>NC_031990.1:38065375-38106004 GCF_001879085.1 Nicotiana attenuata
GGTCAAACCTAGCCGAGTCAGTTATGTTGTCCGCATAATGACTCTTTAAGATAGCCTTGTCCAAAGTCCACTGGGTTTTCCCAAAACCCAAACGGACACTACCACGTTTTGTGCATTTATTTGGAGAACTAAAATGCTTTTATGCCAATTGTTGATACTAAATAGTCGAGTCTGGTGAGGGTAAGGGCCTAACCTTTTTGTCTTGCAGAAATATGAGGCACGAAGTCCCCAAATTCGGCATGGTCACCCACATCCACCCCAAACTGCTAAGCTGGTGGAAGGATCTTCATTCCAGCGATCAGACTCTTGTCTGGAAATACCTGGGAAACCTACCTTTTCTTTTGGAAATTCAACCCAACAACAAAATCATAGAAGCTGCCACCCTATTCTGGGATTGTGATAGGTCTGTGTTCCGCTTCGGATACATTGAGATGACACCCATACTCGAGGAAATAGGAGGACTGGCTGGTACACCGTGGGAAACTCCGGGTTTAATTATGCCGGAAAATCGCAAGGGTAGAGGTTTTCTCAAGATGATGGGTCTAAAGAAAAATCCAGACTTGACATGTTTGAAGGAGTCATACATTCCCTTTGACTACTTGTACGAGAGGTACGGTCACAGCAAATCTTAACGTACTTATCCTGACGAGTGCGCCCTTACATCATTGGGGCATATTCATCGAAGGGTCTTTGTCTTCATGTTGTGTTTCTTGGGGATGATAGTGTTTCCAATAAAGAAAGCAAGAATCCATACCAGTCTAGATATGGTCACCAAAACTCTAATGGAAGGAATTGACAGACAACCATTCAGTCTTGTGCCGATGATCATTGCAGAAATATATCGAGCCCTAGAAAGGTGTCAACAAGGGGCCAAACACTTTGAGGGTTGTAATCTGCTACTTCAACTATGGCTCGTGGAACATCTCCAAAGGGGTGAGTACCGACAGGAAATCCATCGAAGGGACTGGGATGATCATATCGCCTTTCATCACCCAAAGCGAATGAATTACATGCCCAACATGTTCGCCCAACCGGAGAATGCTAGAGAATGGGTCGAACTCTTTGATAATTTGACTGAAGACCGGGTACAATGGATGTACGAGTGGTTCCCTACTGAAGAATTCATCGTTCGATCCAGGGATGCGCCATTTCTGATATTGATCGGTTTGAGAGGGACCTACTGTGAGCACGTAATTTTTGCCCTACATGAATTACTCCCACAAATTCAAAACAAAACAATTTTTCCCGTTGTTTGCGATTTTGTGGATTTTTGTGGTATTTTTCTGTCAATTGTTTGCATATTGTCTGTGCACGTTTGTTTTGTTTAATTAATGAAAAATACAAAAAATGTGTTGCATGTGCATTTAGGATTTAATTTTACATTTTTAAATTAAGTAGTAAATTAGTTATTTTATAAGAATTGGAAAATCACAAAAAATAGTTTATTTTGCACTTTTAATTTAGTTCTTGATTCTGGTAGCTTCCCTTTAAATTTGTTTTTTTTTAATTAATTGTGGTAAATATAGTTAGAGTTAATTAATTCAATGTGGTAGGCTTAATGTGATTTGGGAATTAGTAAGGTTTTATTTTAGTTTTAATTTGAAAAGAAATCAAAAAAAAGTTTGAAAATAAAAGGAAATTTCAAAAAAAAAAAAGATGAAGGAACAAAATTTCTGGGCCAAAATTAGTGATTTTCCTCCCAGCCCAATTGAAATCCCACCAATACCCGTCCAAATTGAAGCCCAGAACCGTCCCCACCCGGTCCGTATCTTTGGAAGGCCAAACGTTGCCGTCTCAATGGCAAGTGATCAGGGCCGTTGATTTTCTTTGATCAAACGGCCCAGAAGTGGTTTGTTTTCGATATTTAAGTGTTGGAACCCACCTAACCCCCTCCCAAACCCGTTTCTCTCACACCCCTCTCTCTCGGAGAATGATACTCCTAACCCTAGTGCCGCCCTGAAATTCCCCTAACATCTGGTGGCGGCACCGGCCCCAATCACTCCCAAATTAACACCTTGAAACCCCCACGCCTCCCTCATGTTGAATCCACTAATCTTTTCCCTTGAATATCCCTGGAACTCCTCGAATTTTAAATCAAAAGATAGGAGCCCTAAATCCCAAAAAGCCAAATCGTCGAGTTTTTGAAGATTTAAGGTTGAAATCGGCTTTATTTGTGTGTTCTCGCTTGAGAACATACGATTAAGGCCCATTTCAACCAAAATCGAAGGTTCGAAGGTTAAGTTCAAGACGTGTTCAGGCTGGTCCTTAGGTATTTTCACCTTTCTTTCTCCTTCTTTCATTTTTCTCTTTCTTTTGTTTCATTTAAGGTATCAGCCGTCATCTTCTCGCTTCCTCTCTTCTGTCTTATTTGCTTTTCATTTTTCGAATCTTTTGTGCTTGCATTCCGTAATTTAGTTAAGTAATTGATGTTTTCATTTCATTTTTTGTTCTGTTTTTCCAATAATAATAAAAAAAAAAAAGAAGAGAAAAAAGAGACCCAAGAGAGTTCTGAATAGCTTGAGGTGAAATGGATTAAGCTTTGTGTTACTTTGGGTGTTTTGGAGGGCGTCTTGGTTTGAAGTTTGTTGAAGTTACTGTTTCAATGAATTCTTTCTGTGATCTCCTCAATTTCTGATTCATGAAATGGTTTCTGAGCTATCTTGGTTGAGTTGATTCGAGGCTGGTGTTTTAAAAGTTGGTTTTGAAGTTTTGGTTGTGAATTTTTGACTGTTGAGCATCATTTGTGGTTTAAAGCTGTTTCCGTGGTTTATTTTTGCTGTTGGAAACTGTTGTTGCTAGTGCTGAATCTCACCCCCCCCCCCCTTTACTTTCATTTTCAGGTTGTTTCAACACTTAAGAACATGAGGGATGTAAAGGATAGCCCTATAGTTGATAATGAAGGACCTGCTCATGTGTATCTGTGCTTAAATTAGACTAATTATTTGAACAATATTGTATTTAGTCACAGATATGCAGTGAGTTTTGAGTTTTGTTTGGCCTGTTGTTTTGATTCTAGTCTGACCAAATTCCTCTTCAAGTAATTATGTTTGGGACTGTTATGATGGGATGTGATAGGTACTGTTGTTAACTTATGTAGTAATTCAAATTTTGCATCCTTCAGTGAGGTTTGGATTTGATGACTTGAGTTGCTCATTGAAGTTGGTTGTTGGAAGGTCTATAGCCCAGTAGGTAATTTGAGTAATAATGGTTAAACGCAAAGTACACTTAGTGTTATCATCAGTAAGATAGATTGTCAAAATTCAAACCAGCATGTGATAAAAATAGCAGGGATCCTCGTCACCTTGGCATTTTCTGCAGTCAAACTGTGGTTTTGAATTCTCAATGTGGTTAATGTTGAATAATGTATAGAGTTTCCTAGCTAATTCATGTAGTGTGTTCCTACTGATTTATTTAAGCTTTAACTATAGTTTGTCTTAAATTGTAATTCCTTCTGGCCCCAAACATATCTGTTGAATCATGTGCTGGGCCATCATCGTTGGCCCAAATGCAACAATAGCCCTTTTGAAATCACACCGCTGAGCTGGGCTGCACCTGGAGCCCAGTATCTTCACATATTAAGCCTGCATCAATGGTTGCTCGAACTAGGCTTTACCAGTTGGGCCCTTGGTCTGTTTTGTGTTGGGCTGGTTCCTTTGCTTAAAATAATTAGTCTTTCCTCATGTGATCCATTAGTTAGTTCAAGTAAAACTTTCCATCGCATTTAGCTATAGCAAATTAAGCCCATTAATTAGAGGAGGTGTGCCATATTAGATAACACAAATAGTTATGGCCCTTTGAATTTAGTACCCTTTAAAATAAATTGAGGTGAGCTGTGCCGAACAAAATGACAATTGCATGGCCCTCGCTTAATTAATTTGATCTAATCCTTAGAGTACGAGGCGTGCCATTTAGCGAATNTAACAGAATTCCTTACCCAGATTTCTTGTTCGCGGACTGTAATACAGAGTCAACCTTTTCCTCGATTCGGGTTTGAACTTGTGACTTGGGACACCATAAATCTCTTAAGAGGCGACTCTGAATCTTTTAATAATATAATCCCATTTCGCTTCTCCTTTAATAGGAAAAACTCCTTTATTATACCCCTTCCGGGGGTGTAATAAAAAAGAAGGTGTGACAGCACTGGCGACTCTGCTGGGGACAAGAACCCATAAATTTTGGTTCAGGGTTCAGAATTCGAGCTTAGATGAATTGTTATAGTTGGCTTTATTTATTATCTGATTTTGTTACATGTTTGGGCCTAATGTGCTAAGTGTTGCTTTTACCGCTTTGATATTATGTGAATTGTATATAAACTGTTACGAAACCCTTCTACTCTCTGAGTCTTCTAAATCATGAAGGAGTGTGCACTTCGTGTGACTTCATTTCTGTTAGAGTCATATCCCAAATTTTAGAACGAGGTTCGGATAAGTTGCAAAGCCGGCGAAACTTCTGTATTCCCGTTACGCTGCCCCCCTCGGCTCGGGTAAGCCAGGTCTACAACAATAAACCCAGGTTTTAAACCTAGAATAACTCAGTCTCATGTCGGATCCCTAGTAGGAGCGTTTGTTGCATCACGTGCATTTGACTTAGGGGACTCAACACAGGGGTTGGGTCCGTCTAGGACATGTGTACCCAAAATAACAGACCATCCCGATGCATCCTACTTGTGCATTTATTTGATTCGGATTTGCATGCTGACCAGCTGTTTGAGTAAAAGGGGAGAATTTGAAAAATAAAATAGCAGTGTGAGGGCTAAGAGGGGTAATTACCTGTTTTGAAAACCAATGTCCAAATGGTACTGAAACTCTGCTGAATTTTTGAGAAAAAAAAGGCAAATGTTTTGTTTTCAAAAATAGTTGGTATTGTTTTATTTGCCCGAACTACGCCAGTTTGATTCTCACAGGGCGTGGGATACGTAGGCAACCCTTATCGAGTCCAACTTCCCTTTTGCAAAACTAGCCCAAAAAGAACAAAATTTTATGGTAAATAAGTAAGGTGATGTCATTCTTGTCAAAAATAGCGTAATATCCCTAAAAGGGCGCCGGAAGGCTGTTTTTGCAAGAACGGCCACCTTTGGTCATTTTTAAAATTTTTGGCCGGTGAGCGAACACAGCCTTAAAATCTTCTTCCTCGAGGTGTTGAAAGGCCGTATTGGCAAAGCCGGATATTTTGATTTTGAAAAAATAGTGATAACCTTTTGAGTCAAAATGAGTCTTGATTTTCCTCCTGTTAGTTTTCTTTTTGAGCCTGTTTGGTTTTTATGGTAAAAATTCGGTAGGATGAGTCGTTGTAATCAAAATATTTTATTTTTATCCCAAAATGTTTTATTATTTATTTTTAGCCCCTAGAACTACGCTCGGTTTGATTCATGCGGGGTCATGATACGTAGGCAATCTCCATAGGATTCGACCATAACCAAAAGAATGAAAAGAGTGATAAAAAGAGGCAAGGAAAAAGAGAGGAAAAATAAGAGCAAAAAGAAAAGGAAAAGAGGAAAATAAGAAACCGTGAGGATAAAACAATGGCAAAATAAGAGAGAAAAATGAGAGAATAAAAACAAAGAGAGGGCAAAGGAAAGAATTAAAAGAAAAAAAAGAAAAAGGAAAAAGAGAAAAGGGAAGTTACGAACAGAAATAAGGAAAGCCGGGATGACGCAAGCAACCAATCAAATGCATAATAGAAACGGTTAACTGCTTAGGTGCATTCATTCCCCAAATGTGCGGTTGCCTGTCTGTTAAGCTCTAATCACTAACAAGTTTGTTGTTGACAATTCAGTACAGAAAGGTGGTTGGTTTGTGGTTCCCGAAGTAGTAACTCCTATCCACAACATAAAGTCCAAAGGCAATGGCAGGCAACAACAGAGCAGAGTTGGTTGATATCGGGGCCCGAAAATGGTTGGTTGAATAGGACAATGGGTTGATTGAAGAGGTAAAGATGTTGAGACAACACATGGCGGATATGTATCAGGCCTGGACGACTGGGAAGACACCACCCCCGCCACCACCTAGCTTCCTAGATGCCGCCCTTACCCAAGCTCCGGACACAATGCCAGATGATCCTCCATACTCTCCAGATCCACCCGCTTATCTCCAAGCTCATGATGCCCAATATTACCCCTCAGAGGTTGCCCACAAGGTTCCTGACTCCTACAAGCAGAACCCTCGGGATAAGCCTCATATTGAAAATGAAAAGTTTACAGGAAAAGAAGGGCGAGATGAGATACCCGGGAAGCTGAAAGGCATAGAACAGTCTTTAAAAAAGCAAGGAATGGGAGACCAGGGTAACATGGCTTACAAAGAATTGTCTGTATCCCATGACATTGGCCTGCCCGCGGGATTTAAAGTGCCAAAATTTAACTTGTATGATGGGTTTGGAGATCCGGTAGCCCACCTGAGGGTTTATTGCAGTGAAATGAGAAGTGTTGGAGAGAAAGATGACTTGTTGATGGCATATTTCAGTAAGAGCTTGACTAGGGAAGCTTTGGAATGGCATAATCGTCAAGATGTCGGTAAGTGGCCTACATTGGGCGACATGGCTCAAGATTTTGTGCGACACTTTTAGTACAATATAGAGACTTTCCCAGACCGCTCCTCCTTATCACAGATGGAAAAGAAAACCAAGGAAAGTTTTAGGGACTTTTGGCTCAGATGGAACGAACAAGTTGTTCGGGACAGTCCTCCCATTTATAGAAAAGATGTTGCTGAGCCCCGCCAACGACAGGATCTAGTGAGCATTCCTGCTAAATGCTTTCAGCCTCAATACCGACCCCACGGACATCCCCAAACTCCACATAATCCACCCCAATATTATCCTCCGAACAACATCCGGCCATCTGTCCTACCACTGGGTCACTCCAAAAGGCGAGCACGAGCAGGGGCAGCTGTGAGCACGTGATTTTTGTGCTACAAGAATTACTCCCACAAATTCAAAACAAAACATTTTTTCCCGTTGATTGCGATTTTGTGGATTTTTGTGGCATTTTTCTGTCAATTGTTTGGATATTGTCTGTGCACGTTTGTTTTGTTTAATTAATGAAAAATACAAAAAATGTGTTGCATGTGCATTTAGGATTTAATTTTATATTTTTAAATTAAGTAGTAAATTAGTTATTTTATAAGAATTGAAAAATCACAAAAAATAGTTTATTTTGCACTTTTAATTTAGTTCTTGATTCTGGTAGCTTCCCTTTAAATTTGTTTTTTTAATTAATTGTAGTGAATATAGTTAGAGTTAATTAATTCAATGTGGTAGGCTTAATGTGATTTGGGAATTAGTTTAGGTTTTATTTTAGTTTTAATTTGAAAAGAAATCAAAAAAAAGTTTGAAAATAAAAGGAAAATTCAAAAAAAAAGATGAAGGAACAAAATTTCTGGGCCAAAATTAGAGATTTTCCTCCCATCCCAATTGAATTCCCACCAATACCCGTCCAAATTGAAGCCCAGAACCGTCCACACCTTGTCCGTATCTTTGGAAGGCCAAACGACGCTGTCTCAATGGCAAGTGATCAAGGCCATTGATTTTCTTTGATAAAACGGCCCAAAAGTGATTTGTTTTCGATATTTAAGTGTCGGACACCTAACCCCCTCCAAAACCCGTCTCTCTCACATCCCTCTCTCTCAGTGAATGATACTCCTAACCCTAGTGTCGCCCTGAAATCCCCCTCCCCTTAGGTGGCGACGCCGGCCCCAATCACTCCCAAACTAACACCCTGAAACCCCCACGCCTCCCTCATGTTGAATCCACTAATCTTTTCCCTCGAATATCCCTGGAACTCCTCGAATTTTAAATCAAAAGATAGGAGCCATAATTCCCAAAAAGCCAAATCGTCGACTTTTTGAAGATTCAAGGTAGAAATCGGCTTTATTCGTGTGTTCTCGCTTGAGAACATACGATTAAGGGCCATTTCGGCCAAAATCGAAGGTTCAAAGGTTAAGTTCAAGACGTGTTCGGGCTGGTCCTTAGGTATTTTCACCTTTATTTCTCCTTCTTTCATTTTTCTTTTTCTTTTGTTTCATTTAAGGTGTCAGCCGTCATCTTCTCGCTTCATCTCTTCTGTCTTATTTGCTTTTCATTTTTCGAATCTTTTCTTCTTGCATGCCATAATTTAGTTATGTAATTAATGTTTTCTTTTTGTTGTTATTTCATTTTTTGTTTCTGTTTTTCAAATAATAATAAATAAAAAAAGAGAAAAAAGAGACCCAAGAGAGTTCAGGGATAGAAATCCAGAAAAATACAAAACGAAAAATTTTCTACTGTTTCATTGAGTTTTTTTTCTTTCCTTCGATTTTTGAAGCCTTCAACTTCTGAAATAATTTTCTGAATAGCTTGAGGTTGAAATGGACTAAGCTTGGTGTTACTTTGGGTGTTTTGGAAGGGGTCTTGGTTTGAAGTTTGTTGAAGTTACTGTTTCAATGAATTCTTTCTGTGATCTCCTCAATTTCCGATTCATGAAATGGTTTCTGAGCTTTCTAGGTTGAGTTGATTCGAGGCTGGTGTTTTAAAAGTTGGTTTTGAAGTGTTGGTTGTGAATTTTTGACTGTTGAGCATCAGTTTGTGGTTTAAAGCTGTTTTCGTGGTTTATTTCTGCTGTTGGAAACCGTTGTTGCTAGTGCTGAATCTCACCCCCCTTTTCTTTCATTTCCAGGTATGTTTCAACACTTCAAAACATGAGGGATGTAAAGGATGGCCCTGTAGTTGATAATGAAGGACCTGCTCATGTGTATCCCTGCTTAAATTAGACTAATTATTTGAACAATACTGTATTTAGTCACAGATATGCAGTGAGTTTTGAGTTTTGTTCTTGAATTTGGCCTGTTGTTTTGATTCTAGTCTGACTAAATTCCTCTTCAAGTAATTATGTTTGGGACTGTTATGATGGGATGTGATAGGTATTGTTGTTAACTTATGTAGTAATTTAAATTTTGCATCCTTCAGTGAGGTTTGGATTTGATGACTTGAGTTGCTCATTGAAGTTGGTTGTTGGAAGGTCTATAGCCCAGTAGGTAATTTTAGTAATAATGGTTAAATGCAAAGTACACTTAGTGTTATCATCAGTAAGATACATTGTCAAAATTCAAACCAGCATGTGATAAAAATAGCAGGGATCCTCGTCACCTTGGCATTTTCTGCAGTCAAACTGTGGTTTTGAATTCTCAATGTGGTTAATGTTGAATAATGTATAGAGTTTCCTAGCTAATTCATGTAGTGTGTTCCTACTGATTTATTTAAGCTTTAACTATAGTTTGTCTTAAATTGTAATTCCTTCTGGCCCCAAACATATCTGTTGAATCATGTGCTGGGCCATCATCGTTGGCCCAAATGCAACAATAGCCCTTTTGAAATCACACCGCTGAGCTGGGCTGCACCTGGAGCCCAGTATCTTCACATGTTAAGCCTGCATCAATGGTTGCTCGAACTAGGCTTTACCAGTTGGGCCCTTGGTCGGTTTTGTGTTGTGCTGGTTCCTTTGCTTAAAATAATTAGTCTTTCCTCATGTGATCCATTAGTTAGTTCAAGTAAAACTTCCCATCGCATTTAGCTATAGCAAATTAAGCCCATTAATTAGAGGATGTGTGCCATATTAGATAACNTGTCCCTCTCCGAGTTATGAGGTAGGCTGGCAGGAAGCAGGTTATACCAAGGGTCGACAAGATGAGTCACTTCCAAGCTGACTTCCAGAATGACGATAGTCCGCACAGGTGCCAGGCTCAGCATATGTGGAATTGCAATATTGTATTGGGAAAGGACACCATTGAACCAGACAGATACCATACTGGTTGTACCCCACACTATTCAGGTTGGCTGGAGGACAATCACAACGGTTTGGGTCAACCCGGATTTGTTCGAGGTCACAGGATCATTGATGAAAAGGCTGAGGCACAGGTCAAGTAGAACCAATTGCGCAAGAGGATTCGGGAATGTAAAAATGAGCACCGTGAAATACAAGAAGCCAATCAAAAGCTAATTGAAGAATGGAAGGATATGGCTATCAACGCCAACAAACAACTAGTCTGTTTGGAGCGGGGTATAGTGGAATTGGAAAAGATGTTTCTGAAGAGGGTCGAAGACTGTCGAATCGCTGAAGGAAACGAAGGTGGACATCTGGCCAGAGCTTACTTGCTACTAGGACTGCGCAATCTGGGAGAGCTGTTCGATGGAGCCAACAATGCCGAGTCTGGGGAAGGTCTTTACGGGACCAAATAGATAGGAATTTCTATTTTTTTCGCTTTATAAGATGTAATAAGGTCAATGGCCATTAGTGACTTTTTTTTATTATATAGCGCTGTTTTGGGATTCGTCTACCTTTTTATCAATGAAAGGAAGCATTTAGCATTCTAAGTTCTCCAAATTTACTTGTCGCTAGGCCTACCTCGGGCAAAACGAGGTCCCCAAAATTAGGACGCGCTTTATATTTCCTGCACTACGTGGCCATAGCATGCCCCGTATTGTTACCACCCTTTGGGTTTACCACCATGTTACTTGGTAGTGCCCTCCTTGGACGAGAATTTAAAGCTTGAGAGATTTGACTCATTTGAACTTATAGGTTGTGGATTGATATGTTGTGTGAGGAAAGTTAGGCATCCGAATCGGCATTCTTTTCCATCATTTGCTTGAACATAATTTCAATACGTCCCATCTTATTATTTGAAGAACGTGAACCATGGTAAGGATAACGAGGTGGGTTGCTCAGTTGTTGGTACATTGGGGGCCTTTGAAAACCTGACCCCCGGTTGCCTTGATTGTTACTCCACCCGCCTTGATTGTTGCCTCCCCAATTTCCTTGGTTGTTTCCACTCCAATTCCCTTGATTTTTGTTTCCACTCCAGTTTCCTTGATTGTTGTTGTTATGCCAATTCCCTTGACTGTTAGAATTCCAATTGCCATGATTAATTTGTGGTCGCCATTGTTGTTGGCTTGGGCCTTGGAAGTTGTTTCTTTGCCCTTGAAAATTGTTCACATATTGCAGTTCCTCCTTTTGTTCATTGTAAGAATCATCTTACTCAAAACCACCATCATCTTGCACATAGTTCTCCACTGGAGTTTGCACTTGTGGACCCTTGACCCTCCTCTTGTTCACCAACATATTCACTCCCTCCATAGCATTGACTTGCTTAGGAACTTGCACTTGACGAAGTTGAGATTTTTCTAGTTGACTCATGGTAGTGGTCAATTCGGTGATGGCTCGCCCATGGTCAATCAATTCTTTGTGGAGGTGAATCATGTTTGGATCACCTTGTGGAACATTGGCCTGGGATTTCCAAGCTGACGATGTTTTCGCCATCTCATCCAAGATTTCACACACCTCCGCGTAAGGCGTAGTCATAAAGGCTCCACCGGCTAGTTAATTCACTACACATTGGTTGGTTGTGTTAATCCCACGATAGAAGGTTTGTTGAATCATGTTTTCCGTCCTATCATTGTTGGGACATTCCTTTACCACTGTTTTATAGCGCTCCCATATCTCGTGTAATGATTCATTCGGATCTTACTTGAATGCCAAGATCTCATCTCGAAGTGTAGTCATGTGCACGGAAGAGAAAAACTTAGCAATGAACGTTTCCACCAACTCATCCCAAGTGTGAATAGAATGGTTCGGCAATCGTTCCAACCAATCTAAAGTTTTCCCCCGTAGAGAGAATGGAAAAAGCCTTAGCCTCAATGCATCCTCGGAAACATTAGTTTGCTTGCTCCCCAACATGTATCTACAAAACCTTTCAAATGTTTATAAGCATTTTGAGTTGGAGCACCAGTAAAGAAACTCCGTTGCTCAAGCAAAGTGAGCATCATATTGGTGAGTTGGGAGTTTCCCGCCTAATACGAGGAGGGACTATTACACTCGCATAACCTTCATTGAGTAATACTCGGTGTGGAGCCGCTCGTGGTAGATGTGGTGGTGGGGCGAGCACATTGTCATGAGGTACCCGGCCTCTCCGATTGGCTTGAGGCTCAAGAGGTACCTCCTCTACTTGTTCATCCTTGCCGTTCAATTCCCCCAAAGGCACATTCCCAAAATCATTGTTCGCCATGTTTGTACCTATAATTTTCTTAAACAAGTTAGTAACACGGAAGGGAAAGAAGATACTTCACAAACACACTCAAATATATAGCTAACAACATTTTTAACTCCCCAAAAACGATGCCAAAAACTGACACGTCCAACCCGCGCTCAATAGTGAGGGGAAACGGTCATTGAAAGAATAGTGCCCAACAAGAGTCGGTGTCGATTTCCACATGGAGTTTAATATAGGTGTTAGAGATATACACTTGATGAGAGCAAATGAAATAAATAAATTTCACTTCCAAACAAAGGATTTTTGTTTTCTACTTCTAATTTATCACTATCAATTATAAACTAATGAGAAAAAACTAGAAAGCGAATGGTTATTTTTGTTGTTTTTATCAAATGATTAAAAAGCCTAGGGATGTGACCTTCACCTAGGTGTTCGTCTAATGGATTAAGTACGTTAACGCTTGTTTTATTGATCGGGGTGTATTATATCTCTCAACTCTAAGTTACCCACTCAATACCTCTCGGTCATAGAGTGATTTTGCCAATTTGGCTTTCTCAAGCCTAAATGGATATCAAGCTAGATAGTTGATAAGAGCTCAAGTCGGATTTTCACTATCTCTAGTTCAAACCCTTTAATCGGGCTAATCAAAACCTTAATTAACCCAGTTTTTTATTAGCCAAGTTATCCTAGACTAGGTCTATCTTTCTCAAGTAAAGACCAAGTCAAAAAGGCATGAATCAATGTTTACAACCATTAATTCCAAAATTAAAGCATAAACAAGACTAAATAATTAACACCCAATCATAAATAAGCATTATATTAAATACCCATAAGGTTTACACACTAGGGTTGGGCCACAACCCTAGTAAGAGTCTAGCTACTCATAGTGGAAAGCGAAGAAAACAAAGAAGAAATACAAATTAAACTCATAATCTAAGATTAAATTGATAAATATGATGTTTAAATCCCAAAATAGTCACAAACTTCCTAAATAGCAACATACAATGGCTATAGCTGTTTAAAACTTTCAAACTTTTCCTAAAAATGTGATTCCCGTCTATTTATAGTGGCCCAAAACTAGGGAGGTTCTGCGGTCGCACATATCCATATGCGGTCCGCACATTGCTTGGTCTTGTAGTGACTTGGATTCTGCAGCCGCACAATTTGGTCTGCCACTGCAAGTCGGCTTCTACGGCCGCACAATTCTTGTGTGGTCTGCATTTCAGGCAAGGCTTCAAGTCTTAGTCATTTGCACACTCTCTGAATATTTGAATTTTTGTCAGTGCAAACCCTGTTCTACGGCCGCACAATTTATGTGCGGGTCCGCACCTCTTCTTAACGTCTGCTGGGCCTCTTCACAAATTTTGCGGCCGCAGAGGGAATTCTGTGGTTCGCACTTTCTTCTGCAGCCGCAAAAATACCTCTACGGACCGCTCTTCTTGTGTATTGCGCCCCTTCTTACCTTGTGAGTCAGAACAATCTTTTTGGAGTCGGATTTCTTCATGAGAGCCCAAATTTCTAACATTCCTGCAATTTGCACACTTTCATTAGTTTTGGAAACATAAATCAATACTTTCAGACTAAAACAAAAGTAAAAAGGTATTAATAAATGGTCAAAATCCACACTTATCAACAACATTAGTTGTGGTATATGTTCTTGAAATTCATTAAATGGACGTTAAAACAACCTTCTTAAATGGAGATTTGGAAGAAGAATTTACATGGAATAACCTAAAGGGTTTGGGGGTTCCAGGTAAGGAAAAGAAGGTATGTAGACTTGTTAAGTCTCTTTACGGACTAAAACAAGTGCCCAAACAATGGCATGCGAAATTTGACCAANATCTCGGTTTCTTATAAATCTTACTCTTATTAATTTTCTGTACATTACTTTACTTATACAGCATTTACATTACTTATCTTGATGAACCAATGACTGTGACATGCAACGAGCCAACGCAACAAACGGACATAGATTCAGAGGAAGATGATATACCGAAAGAGATTGTTAAAGAAGTTGAGAATTTTGAGAATAGACCTAAGTCCAACCTGGAAGAGACTGAGATTGTTAACCTGGGAGATGCAAAAAACATCAAAGAAACACGGATCAACATTCATTTGTCACCATCAGAGAAGGAAGAATATAAGAAGTTTCAAAGAGAGTATAAGGATATATTCGCCTGGTCGTACGACGACATGACTGGTCTGAGTACATCTATCGTGGCCCATAAACTGCTAACTGATCCGACATGTCCGCCGGTAAAGCAAAAGCTCAGGAAGATCAAGCCAGACATGGGTTTGAAAATCAAGGAAGAGGTCACTAAGCGGGTCAAAGCTAAGGTTCTCAGGGTAGTGGATTATCCAACATGGTTAACCAACATTGTGCCAGTACTAGTGAAAATCTTTTCCATCTTTCTGACTTGGTTCATTCATACCAAATCTCAGACCTTGTTATTTCTTGGCAGTTAATTGATTTTCTTTCCTTAAATTGTACAACCGTGTATTTTAGAGACCTTGTCCTTAAATAACCCTTATGTATTTACCCTCAATTGCATGCTTTACACAAGTGTTTGATTAATTTCTTTCCTTAATTGTTTTATACCCGTTTGAATTTGAATCCCTTAATTAAAGGGAGCCTTATGTGATTGATTTACAATCAGTCTTCAATTATTTTCTTACCTTATTTCCTCATGACATCCACACTATAAATACATGACCCCTCTTTTCACAAAGCACACACGATTAAACATACGATTAGCACATTTCAGACCTCACAATTTCATAATCTCTCTTGAACTCACACTCATAGTATTCTGTCTTCCTGTTTGCACTTTGGCTTTTACAAGACTACTGCTCTTCTTACTTGTTTCCTTGAAACTGGTATGTCCTAATTTTAGTTTTCAGCATCACCCCAATGTGTTTACTTACAGTCTTTATATCCATGTCTACTTTACTGTCTATGTAGAGTTCAATCTTCGCTCCCTATCCCATTACCCCTATGTGTTTGTGAGTGGTGACTTAGGGCATGGTAACAACAGTTGTTGTCCGTGAACTGGGTTCTGAATCAATGAGGTCTTAACATCTAAAACAGGCTGGAGGGTATGCCAGCACATCCCATTGCTAGGTATGCCCATCAGCCTGCTCTTCTTGTGTTCTTGCAAATTCCCCACTTCCCTATGCCCCTATGTGCACTGATTTTAAGCTATTCCCTTTTCCTCTCCCCTTTCAGATTTCCCCTTCTGCACTTACACTCTCTCCTAGTTTCTAAGTTTTGCCCCTCTCTTGTGAGCCTTGCTTTTGGACCTTGAGTTCCCTCTGAACTTGGACACTTGAGGTCTGCCCTTCCACACTGCACTATGTCCTCATCCTGTAATGTATTTGGGTGTGAGCACTGCCCGGAGTCCACATGAGGCTCTTAGGGAACTCTGACACACCCCAAATGAGAGAAAGGCTTTTGAAATCGGATCTTTGGAGTTGGTTCATCTCATGTTTCAGACAAGGTGCCTGAATTAGGCTCCCCTTGGTTGTACTTTTAATTTTTGATGTAAATTTGCTTTTCTTATTCCATTTTGGGCTGTAATAACTTTGTAATAAACTTTCGAGGATGTTTAGTGAAAAGGGAGGGGTGACTACGCATGAAAAGGGTAGATAACTTGCCTATAGGAATCTCTAATTTCTGCACTTTCATATAGTTACCATGCCTATAAGATTTCTTCACTTTCATATAGTTACCGTACCTATAAGATTTCTGCACTTTCCTATAGTTACCATGCCTATAAGACTTATGCATTTTCATGTAGTTATCATGCCTATAAGATTTCTGCATCTCATTTAGCTATCATGTCTATAAGAAACTCTGCATTCCCATTTAGATACCATGACTTTAGGGATTCTGCACTTTCATGTAGATATTATTTCTATAGCTTCTGCATACACAAGTAGAGAATATGCAACACCTAGATATCATGTTATAGGATTTCTGCACTCTTCTATGTCTATAACAATGTTCTAAGTTGGCAAACACATAGAAAGCATGCCTATAGGGGTTCTAATTCAAATCTGAATAGCCTCACTCGCTTATGAGTCTAAAATTAGAAGTAATAATGCGTTACCAACAGCAGAACTCGTGTTTTTTCTAAAATTCGTTTTTAACTAGCAACTTCCCTTTAAATCAGCACGTAATCAGTTCATTTTCTTATTTCTGAAATCTGTAGACAGCATGCCTATAGGTTTTCGTCTATCACTTAGGCAAGCCTTAGGGTAAAAGTTATAAACTGCAACAGTCTTTGTTAATTACAACCAGCGGGCAGATCTAATTCGGACTTCTTATCTGAAAATATGTGATAAATCAGCCTGCTTTAACTTTTAAGTTTAATCAGACCTTAATCAGTACGTGCAAGACATGCTAAACTATATGCTTTCTCTGATCTAAGGAGGCCTGTTTGAGCCTTATGTGTTTGAATGGCTTTCCCATATTTGCTCTATGTGTTTTGAAGGTCGCCCTAGAATTTTGTCCTTTTAAAACTATAAAACCCCATACCCTTTCCCTTTAGGATTAGTAGTCCCAAATGCCTCTGGGACTGATAGGATTGGGGCGGGTAATAGCATGCAATAAGTGAAACGAGACCATTCTGCATTTAATACCTTAACGGGGTGGGGAAGAGTAGATATGGATATGATAACCACGCGATAACACCACGTGTATAAGTGGTTACCGGGTGTTGTGTGGGGTGATCCATATTATTTATAAACCTAGGACCCCCCTCTCTTTTACTTGTTTATTTCATTATTTATTTTCAAATTTCTCAAACTATTTTTTCTCTCAAAATTCAGCTTTTCTTTCGTTTCTTTTCACTCCATCTATTTGCAACCTTTATGTGAAAATCCCCTCTTATTTGAAGCCTTATTTGTCTATATGTTATTTGTACCCTAAAGTCACAACAATAGCTTGGTCGGGAACCATACTAGTGGATTCTGAGGGGTGCCTAACGCCTTCCCCTTGGAATAATTTCAAGCCCTTACCCAATCTCCAGTTATCCAAACAAAACCCTTCTTAGTGTCCTAATGAACTTTAATCATTAGGTGGCGACTCTTCACTTCTCTTAAACCCAATTCCCAAAAGGGAATGAGTTGTCCTCCCAAATGTCATAAACCCGATTTCGCGAGAAAAAGGGGGCATCGACAGTATTGTTCAAGTCTTTATGCTATGACTGATATTTAGCATATTCAAGACTCTTCATGATCAATTAAGAATTGTTTGTAGACCATATTCATCTACCTGTTTGATTATGCTATTTTCTTTAGGTTTTTCATGATAGACACTTTCATGTGAAGGTTGTGCTCTACTTGCTTGTTTCCTATGATTATGCTAGACTCTCATCTAAAGCTCTTTAGGATGATTCTGAATCATTATTCATTTTGAATCTCTTTCTAATGGTTTACTATCCTATGATGGTCAATCCTGTCACTCTTAAACTTTGTTTCTAGAATTACAACCATAAACTTGCCTCATATGTGCTTTGTGTGCCTTCCAATTTAGTAGGATCATGTCTATATATCTTGGCTAGAGCTGCTGTTAGTCACTGCTTTAAGAACTAAGCGTTTAAGCTTCAAAGTTGTTTAGTTAATTCTATGTGTAGTTTAGCACGTGTATGGCTAAGATTGGAATCCATTTGGGTAAGTAACTTATTTATTGGGCCTGATGTTGGTTTATATGTGTTGTTGGATCTGGGCATTGGATTCAAGAATATTGTACTTTCCTTGTAAGCATGTGGTTTGGGCATGCTGTTTGGCCGGGGAATAATGCTATTGAATGCCTGGGGATACCTTTGGGTTACTTTGTATTGGGCCTTTAATTCCCTTAGTGGGCCTGTATTTGTTTTAGCCTATATTAAGTCATCTTTAAGTATGTATTGTTTAATTTTGGGCCTGTAATAATTTGTAAACATAATTGGGGAGTTGGTGAAATTAGGGGAATGGGTGTATTCTATTCTTGCATAAAAGAGTAGAAAACATGCCTATATGGTCTACATGCTTTATTTTCTATTTTGTTTAACCTGCTTTATTTATATACACTGACAGAACTCATGCATATAGGAAATCACACGCTTCACCTAACTTTTCTAATACTCGTACACTATCCCAAGCATGTTAGTAATTGCTATATTTAATTTCATGTATACTACTGTGCGCTCTTAGACAACATGCCTATAGTAATCAAACGGCTTGCTTAATTATTAGACAGCTTGCCTATAGGATATTATAATACATGTCTTCGCTAATGCTCATCTAGATATCATGACTATAGAATTTTAATCTATTAATCAACTGCTTTTGTTATTTTCAATATATTGCCCCACCTAGATGACATGCCTATAGGGATAAAGTATTATAAGATCAAGTTCAATTCTCAATCCTGCCTGTAGGATATTATCGCTCGTCTAGAAAACATGTTTATAAATCAAACATCGTTAACTCTGAGCCTCCGAACAGTCTTACTGCCTCATTGCACAAACGATTTAGAGATCATGCTTATAAGGATTTTAACGCCTTCAACCTGCAAGTTCATTAGTCTAAAGCTGCAGTACTACTTATACGATACTGGAAATGATAATCACATAAAAACCATGTCTATAGGATTTAACAACTCTAATGCGTCTTAACTCTAAAACTGTATACTGCCTAATCTGCCCGCATTCATTTGTTGTTTATATGTGGAGGTTAAGTTGCGCCATTAATTGTCTTTATGTGAAGTCCTGTATGTTTTGAGTGTGCGCCTAGTTTTATCATTTTCAGCAACCTAAGTGAAGTCTAGAACCACCCAACTAGTAAATCCAAAGCCTTATCACGACGCAAAACTTAGCCTGTAGTGATGGCGCCTAACGTTTTACAAGGCAAGCCGACATTTCAAAATGATTTCAACACTTTTAAATGAAAAGCAAAAAACACAGGCCTAAATTCATCAAGTCTCAAAACTGGATAAAAAAAAAACCAATATAGAAATTCTCAACATCGGGGTGTCACTAACTACATGAGCATCTATACATCACAAATCTAGGAGTACTGTCTGAAACAAATACATAAAGCGGAAAGATAGGGAAGGAGAGACAAGGTCTCTGAAACGCCGGGCAACTACCATGAAATCTCCAAACGATCAATTGTGCAAAGGAATCAACACCCATAGTGTCCAAAAATACCTAGATCTGCACATGAAGTGCAGGATGTAGTGTGAGTACAACCAACTCAGTAAGTAACAAGACTAAATAAAGGACTAAAAGTAATGACGAGCTTCACAGTTATAGTTCAATTACAGTAATTTCATTATAGAAAGGTGTAACGAGCCGACCGGTCGTTCTGAGCTTTTGCACATTGATCGACAGTTCTCGGGCATGACTTGCCCCGTGTTATGTGCTATGACTAATGTAGGTCGTTGGTTTTGGTTTCAGGAAAATTTGGAATTGAATTTGAAAGAACAGTTTAGTTGAAAGCATTAAATTTGAAAGGTTTGACCAAGAGTTGACTTATTTGTATACGAGCTCGGATCAGAATTTTTATGATTTGTTTAGCTTCGGGGGATGATTTGTGACTTAGGAGCGTGATAGGAATTGGTTTTGGGAGTCCGGTGTAGAATTAGGCTTGAATTGGCGAAGTTAGTACTTTGACGATTTTCGGTTGTTAGGTGAGATTTTGATCCGAGGGTCGGAATGGAATTCCGAGAGTTGCTGTAGCTTCGTCATGTGATTTGGGATGTGTGTGCAAAATTTTAGGTCATTCAGAGCTGTTTTTGTTGGGTTTTTGATTAAATGGGTGTTTCGGAAGTTTTTGGAAAAACATAGGCTTGAATTCGATGTGAATTGATGGTTTTGGTGTTGTTTGAGGTGTTTTGATGATTGGAACGTGTTTGAATGAGGTTTTAGGATGAGTTGGTGCTTTTGGTTGAGGTCCCGAGGGCCTCGGTTGAGTTTCGGGTGGTCAATCGGACCATTTTTGGAGTTGAGAAATTGCAGAAAAATCAGTCCAGCAATTGCAGGTATTTTGGCCTTCGCGTTCGCGTAGGGAAGCTCGCATTCGCAAAGGGCTGGGTTCTGGAAGCTACGCATTTGCGAGGGTCTAGGCCGCGTTTGCGAAGGGTTCATCAGGCTGTTCATTGCGTTCGCGTTATGTGTTTCGCGATCGCGTACAAGGAATTTTGTCTCAGGATAATTTCTCATCGCGTTCGCGTTATGCTCTCCGCGTTCGCGGAGGTGGAGGAAAAAAGGCATCGCGTTCGCGACCTCTGTGTCGCGTTCGCATAGAGGAAACTTTGGTCAATGCAAGGTTGTGCTTCGCGAACGCGAGAGTTTGACCGCGTTCGCGAAGAAGGTAGGGTCAGACCTGGGCAGAATGTATTAAAACATTTCATCCGCGATTTTGGGGCTCATTTACTCCATTGTTGATCTTTTTGAGAGCTTTTTCAAGGAAATTGAAGAGGGATTCAAGGAGAATCGATTGGAGGTAAGATTTTTGAACTCAAAACTCATTTTTTATGGTGAAATCTACCTAGAAATTCATGGAAACTAAGCCAAAAATTGAAGAACTAGGGCTTGAGATTTTTGAAAATTTATTTGGGGATTTGAAGGACCATTTGAGGTCGGTTTTGAGAAATTTTGGTATGTATGAACTCATGAGGAGTTAAGCAACCGATTGATGTGCAAATTTCTGAGTTTCGAGAAGTGGGCCCGGGGCTCGGGTTTTGTTAATTTCGAGAATTTTGATATTTTCGATTATTTTCGATTGGGTATTGTTCCCTTGGCACATTGTGACGGATTCGTTGTGGTTTTGGATAGATTCGACGCGCGTGGAGGCCGAATTGAAGGGCAAAGGCGTCGCGAGCTAGAGATTTCGCCGGTTCGAGGTAAGTAATGATTGTAAAAACTGTCCTGAGGGTTTGAAACCCCGGATTTCACATCGTTGTGTTACTTTGAGGTGACTTGCACGCTAAATGACGAGCGTGGGGTAGAGCACCGCTGGGGATGGTGACCTAGTCCATCCCGAATGACTATTTTAATGAGTAATTGATAGTTAATTGTTTGATGTCATTATACCTAGGGCTGTATGCCATGTTTGGGGCTTTGTGCCGACTTGCTGAGACCCTTAGGGGCATTTGACTGATTTTCCTCACCCTACTTATTGAAAGTATATTCTAAGTCATGTTTTATCTGTTTATTTCTCAAACCTGGCTCTATCATTATATTCTTAAAAAATGCGGAAAAACTGTTTGGGCTGAGTTCCCCGTTTTACTGAGGTAGACTGAGAGTCTGATAGTGATGTTAATGACTGAGAGAAGCCGAGGGCCCAGTTGTGAGGATTATATATATATCTATGGATCGGGCTGCACGCCGCAGCAAAGTATATACATATATATGGATACGGATCGGGCTGCACGCCGCAGCGATATATATATTGGATCAGCCTGCACGCCGCAGCAATGCTTATATGGATCGAGCTGCATGCCGCATCGATATATATATTAGATCGGGCTGCACGCCGCAGCAATATTGCGCTTGGGCCGTATGGGGCCCCTCCCGGAGTCTGCACACCCCCAGTGAGCGCGTCGACGATATATGGATCGGGCTGCACGCCGCAACGGTTATTATATATATATATATGGATCAGGCTGCACGCCGCAGCGGTTACTATATGGTACCTATTGAGCGTGAGTGTTGAGTGTGGGTACTGATTGGTAAGAGTTGAGTCACGAGTGGCAGAGAGGCTAGCCCGAGGGGCGATAGATATAGACATGCATATGAGTGATGTTGCCTGAGAGGCCTGTTTATGAACTTTATTGATTTCCCTTCTCTTTAAAGTGAGTTTCTATTGAATATGTTGATTGATTGACTGTTTTCCCTCATCTTTATATTGAGCCTCTATCGGAAGCTGAGCAAATGTTTTAAAACAACTTTTATTTAAACTGGGGCTTATGAGATGTTCAGAAATTAATCACTGATTTGGCATTTGGTCATTTCCACCGAGATTTTCAAGTTATGAATTATTTATGATTACTGTTTTTGCACGAGAGGCTGTTTTACGAACTATGCTTTGCCCGAGGGGCCGATTATTGCTTTAATCTCTATTATTATTTTAAATGGTATTGAACCCCTACTGAAACTGCTGGAAGCATTTCAAAAATGATTTTTACTAAAAGCTGGGTTCTAAAAGGAAAGGTTGACTCGTATTATGATTTGAAAGCCTGTTGTGAATATTGAGCCTAACGCGAATATGGATTCATTGTTTCCTACTGCTCAGTCTTTATTTACTCTTATTACTTACTGGTTTGGAGTACTCACTTTACTCCCTGCACCTCACTTGCAGATGCAGGTATTTGTTTTTCCCCGGTAGTGGGATTGAGCTGATCGGAGGCTTAGTTATCGGAGTTTAGCGAGGTGGCTGCCAGCGTTCTCAGCACCACATTTCTCCATTTGATTATCAGTCCTATTTTGTATATTTCAAACTTTGTAGTTGTATTCGTACTTTAATAGATGCTCGTGACTTGTGACACCCCGATTAGGGCTGTGTTGGGTTATATTTCCGCTAATTAATGTTATTAAGTTATATTTAAGCTGTTCATTTATGATTAACTATTTTTGAAAAGACGAATTGGGTTTAGTTGGCTGGCCTTGTCCCCACGAGAGGCGCCTTCACGACTGGGTCCAGATTTGGGGTCGTGACAAGTTGGTATCAGAGCCTAGGCTACTAGGTCTCACGAGTCATGAGCAGGTTTAGTAGAGTCTCGCGGATCGATACGGAGACGTCTATATTTATCCTCGAGAGGCTGCAGAACCTTTAGGAAAACTTCACATTCTTGAATTCTTATTGTGCGTCCTTGATTCAGCTTGAAAAGAAACTCTTGAAATTCCTTCCACGCGTTTGTATGCGCGCATGAGCGCTCAGTATCAGATGTGCCTTATTGGCTTGTGATTCCTCAATCGAGGGGCGAGATATGATCTCTGTGAGTTTGACGTTGGGCCAGTCTGGAGGACTTGAGGCCGGACCTTTGCCTATGGCTTGAGCACTGAGGTGCTGATTGTGGGAGTAAGTGTTCTGAACTTATATGTTCGGCAGTGTCCCTATTAGTGGAAGTGGCGGTTGAATGGCCATGTGATGAATATGTTAGTACTGCAAGATGTATCTATGTAACTTTGAAGCGACGAGGAAGGTCTACTGAATGATAGATGAACTATTAGGTGTTTGATTTTCCATTGTAATTGGATGTGTGGCCCCGAGTGATGGGCGCATGGAGGATCTTTTCATGTCTCCTAGATGGGAGTGAAGTAAATTTCATGTTGCGGTATGAGTACAGACTCGGGAAGACTAAGTGGCTGTGTAATGTGTATGACGATGGAAGGTATACGGAAATGTTATATTAAGGAGAAGCAGGTGGGTTATCTCCTACGAAGTGTTCTGAAGTGGTGTGATCCTTATGTGTATGTTAGAAGACCTCATGTGTAATGGAAGGGTACATGTTGAAATTTGAAATTTAGGATTTCCTTAAGATAGTGGGCTTAACTGTTGCGGGAATGAATGCGAGATTTGTAGAAGATTTACAGAACTAGATGATCAGTGTTTTCACAACTTCTAAATGATTTGAGTTTAATCTCACTATGGTATTGCGGCATCAATAGAGTAAAAGTGTTATGAGTTATTAAGCGTATCTTGATCTATGACTTTGAGCCAAGTGGGGGAGTCTGCTGTGAGCAGTTGATTGCACGGTTAGGTGCTATGATGGTTCCAGTTTGGGGCATGCGAGTGAATTAGCTATGGCTAGAGTAAAGGAAGAATTTGGCAAGGGTCATGTTATGCTTCATAAAGTATGAGAATCACGGAATGTCTGGAGTGTCATTGGTAAAGAATGCTGGGCGCATAGAATAGGAAGTTGCTTGGTTGTATCGGGACAAGGATTTTGCTTTGCGGCATCGGAGTGCCAATGAGGCACGGGTGTTTCCATTCATTGGGCCAGGAAATTTGTAGTTTGAATAAGAGTTAATGACTTTCGAGAATAGTTCTAATGTGTTCAAGATTCTACAGAAACAATCGGGTATCTCAAAGTTGTGTATGTGGTTAGAGACTATGTTTTCATTGGAAGAGGTCAAGACTTCTGGCATTTTATGATTTATTTATGGGCTCCTATGTACCGGTATCTGGAAATTAAAGGTAACGGATTCAGAATTCGCAGGAAGTTCTTCAGAGTAAAGTGTCCTGGAATGTAGTGTTTCTGGGGATATTGAGAGAGTATTCAGCAGCTTATGGGTCTTAGACAGTGTGGCCTTGTGTTTGGTCTCATGTAGTGAGCCTGGGATTGAGAGATTGTGTACTACAGCAAGAGGGAGCATCAAGTTGAAAATGAATCAGAAGGAAAATGTAGGTAGATGGAATGATTGATAGTAGACCGAATCGGTATGGCAAGGATATGATCAATTCTGTGTATGTGTTCGAGGTAATGGGTTCTTACAGCAAAGCTCTTGAGTTCTGACAGCTTGCTTAGCTCGGTCTAGTTAGAAGGATTCAGTCCTGACAGTTTAGCTTGTGCAAATGGAATTGGGAGAGAGTTCTTGTTGGATTTTACCGTGGTTTGGAGACGTATATTTTCTGTGGGCATGCAGAGCATGGGATGTCTAATGATTTTTCTTCTAAATGGATCAGTGGAAGTTCTTGGCTAGATGAGTTACAGTTCAGTTCTGAAAAGAAGTTCATAAAACTCTTAGGCAACCGGTCGCCTCAAGTAATCAAGGAAATGATACTGTTAATTGGAAATGATTTGATGGGAGTATATGTTTCAGAAAAAGAGTGATGTGATTAAACTGATGATATTTTGATAGTATTGCGGCACTCTCTTGTTGGATTTGACTGTTGATATTCAGGTTGGCTTGGCAGCGCAGAAGAATTATAGGAGTATCCCTCGTGGAATGATCGAGTATCGGATGTGTGTTAGATGTTCGGGCAGTGTAGCTGGGATCAGATATGGCAGTTCATGTGCTTTATGGATTGAGAGACTGAGAGTTCCAGTGATCAGATGGCTTTGTGGTTGTGGGCCGTGAGAAAATAGCTAAGGTTAGTCAGAGGGTAGTATGTGCCATGGTTCAGTCATTGCTAACCTTCAAAGAGTTAATTATCTATTGTGGATGACCAGAGTTGATTTGGGGTTCATCGATAGGTCCAACATGGATGTGTGTTCTGGACCTAGTCAGATTTGTTTACTCCGAACGGCTATTGTTGGGAGATGTGCCATTCGATTGTTGTTGAGTTTATTCGTGATATGTGAGTTACCCTCCTGCGTTACAAGGAGTTGAGATTTGGTGGTTATATGCACAAATGGTGCGGTTTCAGTGGGGCTTTATAGCGGGATTTGAATGAGATGGGCATTTGGGTATTGCATGATTCGTTGCGCATTGGATGTGTTCCTTCGGGTTGATGTGGCATTGCGTCATTTGCTTCTCCATGGTTGTGGTGGTTCACTTTTGGGTGCTAGGCATCAAATTGGCTTGGTTGATGGTTTTGGACATGGTGACTTGAGGTGTTTCATGTGGAGCAGTGTTTGGATAGGATCGCGCATTGTAGCGAAGCTACGTGGAGATATGACCTTTCGGGTTAGATTCAACTGTTCTATTTCTATGATATGAGACGGGTTCTCAGCCTTGTGTTGTGATGGTATTGGTGAGCTTGTGGAACAGCTCTCTCATTTGAGTCATTTTCATGGTTGAGTAAGTTCAGATCGTTGCTCATTAGTGCACGGATTGCAGGAATTGTGGCTTTAGATGGTATTGGTGTGTTATGTCATCAGAGTAGTTGTGTTAAAAATCAGATGAGATGGTTAGGATCTAGAATGAATACAAACGGATTCGGTTTCAGCGTATTGAAGGGATATATTGATGTTCGGCTCAGAAATTTGCTATGGTCGTTGCCAAAGGAGAAGTGGCTTCATGAATGGTTGACGTGAGGAATGGTTATAGCTTATTGTGTGTTTTATTTATATATGGCGGTATATGAAAGTGTTAGGATGAGACTTTGGTGATAAGAGGTTTTCTATCGGTGTTCGGTTGTTGTGTACAGCTGCTGTGAATGGAAGTTATCGCTACAGATGTTTGAGTCATGTGGTATATCAGATAATTGCACCTGAGGTTGCAGGCATGGGTTATTACAGCTTGTTCGGGCTTATTCAGTGTATAAATGTGAAATTCTGATTGTATTGATGATTTCGGAAGTGGAAATGTGGTTCTATAGTTTATGGGCTAGATTGGATTGTGAAATTCCAGTTTCTATGTGTTGTCAGACCTATAGGAGGTAGGGTGACTGTCACGCCCCAAATTCGAGGGACATGACCGGCACTCGATCGGGTAGCCCCAGTCAAGCAGACCTGGGTGCCTTTCCTACCCCACATGTTACCCGCATTCTTTCATTACTTATTGGCAAAAAGAAATAACCATTTACAATTAAAAACACCTTTTTATTACAAAGCATACACACGGTACATGATTTCTTAGCGTGGTTTACATTTTACATAGCCCAACATACAAGATACATATCACTTTAGTTCATGACCCACATTTTCTGTCTACGGAGCCTCTAACATTAAAAAGGATGATACAGTACTTGCCGGTAACAAGGCTCCGGCTATACCTTATACAAATATCAAGACAAGATCCCAAAACGAAGGCGGCATGAGCCACACAGGGCCCCGAAAGGAAAGGGGCTCACCAATTCAGCAGATGGAAAGTGATGAGGAGCTACGTTCGGTGGACTGGAGTACCTGCTATGGATCCACCTACAATCATAACACGAATGTAGCGCCCCCGGCAAAAAGGGGCGTCAGTACACTGGAATTGTACTGGTATGTATGAACAAACTTTGCGCCAAGTAAACATCAAGCCATAGACAAGTAAGTAACAGTAATAGAAACAACAATCAAATCCATAAGAAGGAACAATCAAGCCAAACAAGTTTTACAAACTCTCCTGTTTCCCCTTCCACATTTCCACATCAATAAATTTCGCATTTTTGCTCATATTTTCATTTCAACAGTGATTTCGATCACTTTCCACCATTATTACCTCGGCCACCCTTATTACCTCGGCCACCCTTATCACCACAACCCACACCTTATTACTTCGTGTTGTGGCACGCAACCCGATCCCACCGTACAGTTTCATTTCACAAACAATCACAACAACAACAATGAACAATTCACAAAGATCACAACAACACTTCTTAAGAAGTAGCAACAATAATTTACAAGTATCTCCATAACCGTTAATACTATTTCTGTCATATTCAACAATTCACAAGTGTTTTACGTTACAACAATACTTGTCCACGATAAGCCATAGATGTTACTATCACAATTATTCCAGTTGCATCACTTAGAATTTCCTTCCGTCATTTGTTTCTCAGCTAATACCACATATCAAATTCGCAATCATGCCAATCACACGAATTTCACAATTTACCCACGTAGATGCCACATACCCGACATTTGAACACCAACAAGGCAATTTTACAAGGTCAAGGTTAGCCATACATACCTGGAGCTGAATTCCTTTTTAATTTCTACTTCCAATTCACCAAATAATCTAGCAATGTCAATATAGTGCACAAATTAATACACATAACTTAGAATTCAAGGTTCAAAATCACTACCCGAATATATTTAGGTTATTAACCCCTTCTTTGTACAAGCCTTTGCTCCCACCCAATTACTCCAACTAGATTTTAGGTTTTAATAGACATGCATGCAAAATTTCAACCATAACTTTCAAGAATTAATGCATGAGACTCCCCCCCCCCCTAGTTTAAACCTGAAAATCAAGGAAAAAGGTTATGGATTTTATCTGTAAGGATGGGGATGAGGACAATTACTTTGAATTTTCTAGGCCCGGATAGTTTTGAAGAACCAAATTGATGGAAATCGCTTTCTCTGTCAAGAACCCTCTCTTCCTCTCTCTTATTTTTGTTCAGAAGAATGTTAAAAAAGAGGGGTTGGGGTGTTTCATTACAAAGGGGTCGGGTTTTAAAATTTAGAAAAATAGAAGCCCGAGCAAGATCTGTGGTCGCATTCTGCGATCGCAGAATCGAAATGCGGTCCGCAAATTGTACCGCAGAAGTGCCCCCAAAACTCTGAAGGGTCTGTCTGGGTCTGCGACAGGAATGCGGTCCGCATTCCTGTTATGCGGTCGCATTTTGCACCGCAGAACTGACCTCCACCAATCCTTGAGGAATTTATGCGACGATTATGCGGTCCGAATATTGGTTATGTGATCGCATAATAGACCGCATCTTCAACATCAATTTTGACAATTCTTCTGTGTCTTTGGAAAATTTTGACTCTTGGTTTTTAAGTGCAAAATCGGCAAAATATTACATATTCTCAACACATATACGGAAATTTTGACTCGACGAAGTGTTACGCCTTGAGTACAAATTTCACGGGGCCTTACAGTGACGTGGGATCACCCCCGGGAATATGCTTGATAAGATCATTCAGCTATTGGTTGGCTTCTAGGACAACTCTGGTATGTTCGAGGATGAACGTGTGTTTAAGTGGGGGAGGATGTAACGACCCGACCGGTCGTTCTAAGCTTTTGCACTTTGATCGACAATTCTCGGGCATGACTTGTCCCGTGTTATGTGCTGTGACTAATGTAGGTCGTTGGTTTTGGTTTCAGGAAAATTTGGAATTGAATTTGAAAGAACAGTTTAGTTGAAAGCTTTAAATTTGAAAGGTTTGACCAAGAGTTGACTTATTTGTATACGAGCTCGGATCGGAGTTTTTATGATTCGGTTAGCTTCGGGGGATGATTTGTGACTTAGGAGCGTGATCGGAATTTGTTTTGGGAGTCCGGTCCAGAATTAGGCTTGAATTGGCGAAGTTAGTACTTTGACGATTTTCGGTTGTTAGGTGAGATTTTGATCCAAGGGTCGGAATGAAATTCCGAGAGTTGCTGTAGCTTCGCCATGTGATTTGGGATGTGTGTGCAAAATTTTAGGTCATTCAGAGGTGTTTTTGTTGGGTTTTTGATTAAATGCGTGTTTCGGAAGTTTTTGGAAAAACTTAGGCTTGAATTCGATGTGAATTGATGGTTTTGGTGTTGTTTGAGGTGTTTTGATAATTGGAACGTGTTTGAATGAGGTTTTAGGATAAGTTGTGCTTTTGGTTGAGGTCCCGGGGGCCTCGGGTGAGTTTCGGGTGGTCAATCGGACCATTTTTGGAGTTGAGAAATTGCGGAAAAATCTGTCCAGCAATTGCAGGTATTTTGGCCTTCGCGTTCGCGTAGGGAAGCTCGCATTCGCGAAGGGCTGGGTTCTGGAAGCTACGCATTTGCGAGGGTCTAGGCCGCGTTTGCGAAGGGTTCATCAGGCTGTTCATTGCGTTCGCGTTATGTGTTTCGCGATCGCGTACAAGGAATTTTGCCTCAGGATAATTTCTCATCGCGTTCGCGTTATGGTCTCCGCGTTCGCGGAGGTGGAGGAAGAAAGGCATCACATTCGCGACCTCTGTGTCGCGTTCGCATAGAGTAAACTTTGGTCAAAGCAAGGTTGTGCTTCGCGAACGCGAGAATTTGACCGCGTTCGCGAAGAAGGTAGGGTCAGACTTGGGTAGAATGTTTTAAAACATTTCATCCGCGATTTTGGGGCTCATTTACTCCATTATTGATCTTTTTGAGAGCTTTTTGAAGGAAATTGAAGAGGGATTCAAGGAGAATCGATTGGAGGTAAGATTTTTGAACTCAAAACTCGTTTTTTATAGTTAAATCTACCTAGAAATTCATGGAAACTAAGCCAAAAATTGAAGAACTAGGGCTCTAGATTTTTGAAATTTGATTTGGGGATTTGAAGGACCATTTGAGGTCGGATTTGAGAAATTTTGGTATGTATGAACTCGTGAGGAGTTAAGGAACCTATTGATGTGCAAATTTCTGAGTTTCGAGAAGTGGGCCCGGAGCTCGAGTTTTGTTAATTTCAAGAATTTTGATATTTTTCGATTGGGTATTGTTCCCTTGGCACATTGTGACGGATTCGTTGTGGTTTTGGATAGATTCGACGCGCGTGGAGGCCGAATTGAGGGGCAAAGGCGTCGCGAGCTAGAGGTTTCGCCGGTTCGAGGTATGTAATGATTGTAAATACTGTCCTGAGGGCTTAAAACCCCGAATTTCACATCGTTGTGTTATTTTGAGGTTACTTGCACGCTAAATGACGAGCGTGGGGTAGAGCACCGCTGGAGATTGTGACCTAGTCCATCCCGAATGACTATTTTAATGAGTAATTGATAGTTAATTGTTTGATGTCATTATACCTTGGGTTGTATGCCATGCTTGGGGCTTTGTGCCGACTTGCTGAGACCCTTAGGGGCATTTGACTGATTTTCCTTACCCTACTTGTTGAAAGTATATTCTCAGTCATGTTATATCGTTTTATTTCTCAAACCTGGCTCTATCATTATATTCTTAAAAAATGCGGAAAACTGTTTGGCTGAGTTCCCCGTTTTACTAAGGTAGACTGAGAGTCTGATAGTGATGTTAATGACTGAGAGAGGCCGAGGGCCCAGTTGTGAGGATTATATATATATCTATAGATCGGGCTGCACGCCGCAGCAAAGTATATACATATATATATGGATACGGACCGGGCTGCACGCCGCAGCGATATATATATTGGATTGGGTTGCACGCCACCGCAATGCTTATATGGATCGGGCTGCACGCCACAGATATATATATATTGGATCGGGCTCCACGCCGCAGCAATATTGCGCTTGGGCCGTAAGGGGTCCCTCCCGGAGTCTGCACACCCCAGTGAGCGCCGTCGACGATATATGGATCGAGCTGCACGCCGCAGTGGTTATTATATATATATATGGATCGGGCTGCACGCCGCAGCGGTTACTATATGGTACCTATTGAGCGTGAGTGCTGAGTGTGAGCACTGATTGGTAAGAGTTGAGTCACGAGTGGCAGAGAGGCTAGCCCGAGGGGCGATACATATAGACATGCATATAAGTGATGTTGCCTGAGAGGCCTGTTTATGAACTTATTGATTTCCCTTCTCTTTAAAGTGAGTTTCTATCGAATATGTTGATTGATTGACTGTTTTCCCTCATCTTTATATTGAGCCTCTGTCGGAAGCTGAGCAAATGTTTTAAAACAACTTTTATTTAAACTGGGGCTTATGAGATGTTTAGAAATTAATCATTGATTTGGCATTTGGTCATTTCCACCGAGATTTTCAACTTATGAATTATTTATGATTACTGTTTTTGCCCGAGAGGCTGTTTTACGAACTATGCTTTGCCCGAGGGGCCGATTATTTCTTTAATCTCTATTATTATTTTAAATGGTATTGAACCCCTACTGAAACTGCTGTAAGCATTTCAAAAATGATTTTTACTAAAAGCTGGGTTTTAAAAGGAAAGGTTGACTCGTATTATGATTTGAAAGCCTGTTGTGAATATTGAGCCTAACACGAATGTGGATTCATTGTTTCCTACTGCTCAGTCTTTCTTTACTCTTATTACTTACTGGGTTGGAGTACTCACTTTACTCCCTGCACCTCGCGTGCAGATGCAGGTATTTGTTTTTCTCCGGTAGCGGGATTGAGCTGATCGGAGGCTTAGTTATCGGAGTTTAGTAAGGTGGCTGCCAGCGTTCTCAGCACCACATTTCTCCCTTTTGATTATCAGTCCTATTTTGTATATTTCAAACTTCGTAGTTGTATTCGTACTTTAATAGATGCCCGTGACTTGTGACACTCCGATTAGGGCTGTGTTGGGTTGTATTTCCGCTAATTTAATGCTATTAAGTTATATTTAAGTTGTTCATTTATGTTTAACTATTTTTAAAAAGACGAATTGGGTTTAGTTGGATGGCCTTGTCCCCACGAGAGGCGCCATCACGACCGGGTCCATATTTGGGGTCGTGACAAAAGGTAGGCATGCTTTCGAGTTCGAAAATTTAGGCCAAAACAGTTAATTCATGTCAAGTTCAAGTGAAACAGAATATAATATCTCTCAGTACAAGACGGTGATATATGACAGCTGAAGTGCAACAGTAATGAAGCCAAATGCATCCTCTTAGAGCAACAGTCACTCAGTTATCCCATTCACTCCGACCTCAAAATAACTCATTCCTTATAGTCACTCATTCCTCATAGTCGCTTAGCACTCGGCACTTGCACTCAGTAGGTACCTGCGCTCGCTGGGGGTGTATACAGACACCGGTAAGGCTCCTTCAGCCCATGCGCTATAACAAGACAATCTTGGAATAAATCGATGAAACATGATGTGGCGTGCAGCCCGATCCTATAAATATCCTCACAATCAGGCCCTTGTCCTCACTTAGTCATCAACCTCTCCAGTCTCTCGGGATCTCAGAAATCATGAAAATCTACCCAAACAAAAATGATATAATGTATTAACAAAGAAAAATAGAGACTGAGATATGATATATAAGTAGAACTGAGACTAAGTACCAAGAAGCTATTTGGCAGATAATATAACATGTACACGACCGCTGAGGGTCCTTACAGTACCAACACATGGCATAAACATGATTTCTAATAGGATGTGCAGCTCAATTTCTCTAGCACATGAATAATTTAAGGATAACAACAGATTACTCAACTGCACAGTTCCATGGAATGGACCAAGTCACAGTTCCCGCGGTGCACGCCCATCACCTAGCATGTGTGTCACCTTACCGCCAATCATAAGACACGTAGTACCGGGTTTCATACCCTCAGAACCAAATTTAGAACTGTTACTTACCTCAAGCCGTGCAAATATCTACTCCAACACACCCCTACCTCGCGAAACGGCCTCTAAATGCCTCAAATATAGCCATAAACAATTCGATATAATCAACACAGGCTAATGGAATCAGTTCCATAAGAAAATGCTATGTTATTAATCATAAGTCAAAAATCGGCTCAAAAGCCGGGCCCCGGGCCCACGTCTCAAAATCCGATAAAAGTCACAAAACCCAAAAGCTAATTCAACAACGAGTCCAACCATACCAAATATACCAAAATTCGACACCAAATTGTCACTCGAATCCCCAAATCAAACTCTCCAAATCCCTAGCCTCAAACACCCAATTTACACCTCAAAACCACACAATCTAGTTGGGAAACTCTGTGGGGAAACAAGATTATTGATTAAAAATGAGCACAAGGGACTAACCTCAAGAAACCCCTCAAAACTCCTCTCAAGAATTGCCCAATCCTGAGCTTGAAATGTTGAAAATGAAGAAAAATCGCGAAACCTTGAATTTGAACATTCTGTCCAGCCTTTTCGCTTCTTCGGACACTCAACCGCATCTGCGGCAACACATAAGCGACTAAACTTCTGCTTTTGCGGTTTCCTCCGCTCCTTCGGCCCTTAAATCCGCCCCTACGGACTCCCTTCTACGAGCCACCAAGCCGCTTCTGCGGACCTAGCTCCCAGCTCCATTTTCGCTTCTACGCAACACAGCCCACATCTGCGAGCAAAGCTCCTCGGGTGCGATTACACCAGTAGACTCCAGCTTCAGCAACCTCTCAAATTCACCTTATGATCCATTAACCCTCCGGAATCGACCCGAGGCCTCCGGGACCTCAACCAAATATACCAACAAGTCCCGAAACACGATATGGACTTACTCAAGCCCTCAAATTACCTCAAACAATATCACAAACACGAAACGCACCCAATTCAAGCCTATTAAAACTAATAAATTCTAACTTCTATAAACGATGCTAATCAAATCACGTCCGTTGACTACCAATTTCACACACAAGTCACAAATGACACCACAGACCTACTCTAATTCCCGGAACTTCAATCCGAGCCCGGTATCCACAAAGTCCACTCTTGGTCAAACTTCCAAATTTCCAACTTCCGCCATTTCAAGTCTAATTCAACTACGAACCTCCAAATCAAAATCCGGACACGCTCCAATGTTCAAAATCACCCAACGGTTCTAATGGAACCATCAAATCTCCAATCCGGAGTCATTTACATACAAGTCAATAACCGGTCAACCACTTCAACTTAAGTTTTCATCCTTGAGACTAAGTGCCTCAATTCATTCAGAAATCCCTCCGGAACCGGCTACCCCGGCAAGTTGCATAACATCTATAAGAAATTTGAAATTTGAAACTAAGAAATTCCAACTTCTACAAACGACGCCAATCAAATCACGTCCGATTGACTCCAAACTTCACACACAAGTAACAAATGACACAACAGACCTACTCCAACTCCCGGAACTTCAATCCAAGAACGGTATCCACAAAGTCCTCTCTTGGTAAAACTTCCAAATATCCAACTTTCGCCATTTCAAGCCTAATTCAGCTATGGACCTCCAAATCATAATCCGGGTACGCTCGTAAGTCAAAAATCACCCAACGGAACTAATGGCAAAATCAAAACTCCCATCTGGAGTCATTCACACACAAGTCAAAATCCAGTCAACCACTTCAACTTTAGATTTCAACCTTGATACTAAGTGTCTCAATTCATTTCAAAATCCCTCCGGAACCGACTACCTGGCAAGTTGCATAACAGCTATAAAGTTAAAAATGAGTAGTAATTGTGAGAACGGGCTACAACACTCAAAATGACCGGCCGGATTGTTCCACTCCTGGACTATAGGCATGGGACGGGTACTGCACGCATAGGACATGGTTAAGAACTAAATTAGGACGCTTCAGGAATGGGAATTTTTCGGGTTCCGAGGTACGGTCCCGGGGGTCGACTTTTGGACCGATTTATAATTTTTTATAAAGATAGAGGCTTTATGATCTGGAATAGTTTCTTATGAGTTTTATTTGTGCTTTGAACTTATTTAGGTTGGATTTGAGCCGTACGGAGGTCATTTCACCCGAGAAGTTCTTTTTTGAGTATCGGTTTATCTTCTTTGAGGTTAGTATCTTGCCTAACCTTGTGTGGGGGATTCCCCCTTAGGATTTGAGTCTTTTATGTTAATTGTAGTCCGTGTACACGAGGTGACGAGTGCGTGCTCGCACTTATTTGTGGAAAGTTGGCCTTTTAGGGTTCTTAGGTCCTTATATTCACTAAGTACAAAATTGTTCTTGATATGATTGAGTTCCTATTTACTAGTTTCACCTCTACATGCTTAAATTAGAATTAATTGATTTATGATATACTCTTATTGCCTGTTTGACTCTTATTTGACTTAACTGAAGATTTTACCTCTTCGATTGTCACGCTATCTTTTCATAAGTGTTTACCTTTATTTGAAATTATTATCACCACATCCTATAATTGTTTAGTCTTAATTGAGGTTATGATTATCTTGCCGCTACTTATCCTTAATTGAATTTTTAGATATGCTTCGTAATTGCTCAACCTTAAAAGGATTTTAGGTATCCTATATCCTAGCTGACTTGTCTTTATTTGGAACTATTTGACTCGTGTTAGCTTCCTTATTGTTGAATTGTATATGGTGGGATCGTTGCTAGATATTAGTTTTTCCTTGTTGAGTTATTCTCTTTACGTCTAGCAATCTTTATCGTTGTTATTCCTTGGGAACTAGTTCTACCATTTCTTGGTGACTAAAAGTTCTTGCGTTGATTCACTTGCCTACTGAGTATTATTGTCATTATTGTTCTTGTACTTGTTGTGGTGATGCACAAGGTTTTTGCCGAGCAGTTGTTGATATTGTGATGCACAAGGTTTCTGTCGTGCGGTTGTTGTTATGGGGTTGCACAAGGTTTTTGCCATGCTGTTATTACTATTGATATTCGTACATGCAGCGTGAAAAGGCAGGATATATATATGTGGGTTGCGCATGTGGCAAGACAAGGCGGGAACATTATTATGAATGTGTGGCGAAAAGGCGGGCTTTTACTTTACTATTGCACACGTGGCGAGACAAGGTGGGCTATGTCAGGGATAGATTGTGATGATTTGTGATGGCCTGGGGGCATTCTTGTTGTTGATATTTGTGTAGTGGTGCATTTACCTGTGTGAGCTTTATATTGTGAAAGTCGTGAGAAAACATTCTACGTGTTGTCCATCCTTTTTCTTATGCTTACTAGCTACTATGAACTATGTTAGGACACTTGCACAAGCATACACGTAGTTAAGCACTTTTATCGGATAAAGGGTTTTCTTGATATTGTTGAGTATAGATGGACACCCTTATTTACTTTCCTTCTATGTGAGAATGGCTCTATTGGGCACGTGAGTCGCCAGTGCGATTATGAGGTGTAACGAAGGCATAGGATGCCAAGTGTTAGGGTTCAGGAATTGAGACCCGTGAGTTGTGATTTGTTCGAGGTTCGACACCTCGTGGAATTTGATGACTAAAGCCTGATGTGAGAGCAGTCGTAGTTGCCGATTTATCACTTGTCTTTGCTGTAAATGTGATATCGGATTTAGATTGTGTTTCCGTTCACTCTTCGGTGTCATTATTATGGTATTCAGCTGATACTTGTTGTTTTCCTTTCTTATTGCAATTACTATATTGTTAGCAATATTTGCATAGCCTTTATGTAGATATTATATTCTGTTGTTCCTATACTTATACTAGTTCATTTTATTAGACCAGTGGGTGTCTCGATTGTTCCTCGTCACTACTCCACCGAGGGTAGTCTTGATACTTACCGGGCACCATTATGGTGTGCTTATACTACACTTCTCTATATTTTTTTTGTACAAATCCAGGTGTTTGATCATTAGTATTTGCGCGGATTCTTGCTGAGGAGACTCAAGGTAAACCTGTTGCTGCATTCGCAGGCTTCGGAGTCACCTTCCTATTTTGTATCTATATTGTTTTTACTTAATTTCGAACAGTTCTATTTAGAAGTTGTAGCGAACTTGTAGAGCTTATGACTTGTACTACCGATTTTGGGAACTGTAAATTTTAAGAGATTTCTATTTCAAATTGTTAGACGTTATTTCAATAATGTTGTATTATAAATTATAGTTAGGCTTACCTAGTCCCTAAGACTAGGTGCCATCACGATACCCAACGGAGGGGAAATTGGGTCGTGACAAGAAATAAAGATGATGCTTTTAGTGCTTTTATTTCTTATAACTCCGCCTTATTCACTTGAGTCGAATGGAGTAGCTGAAAGGAAAAATAGAACATTGAAAGAGATGATGAACTCTATGTCAGTTAGTTCTAATGCTCCTGATAATTTGTGGGCTAAAGCTATTTTATCTACATGTCACTTACAAAATAGAATACCACATAAAAGAACTGGCAAAACTCCTTATAAAATGTGGATGGGTTATAAACCTAACTTGAAATATTTAAAAGTGTGGGGGTGCCTTGCTAAAATTCTTTTGCCTGAACCTAAAGAAAGAAAAATAGGTTCTAAAACTGCTGATTGCATGCTTATTCGATATTCTGAACATAGTGCTGCATATAGATTTCTTGTTTTAAAAAGTGATGTGCTTGATTGCAATACTATAATTGAGACAAAGAATGTTGAGTTCTTTGAATATATTTATGTCTACTAAAAATTCTCACACACCTGTTGAAACAAATAGTGATATTACCTATAATGAGGAACTGAGAAGGAGCAAAAGGCCTAATAAAGAATATTTTTCTTATGGAAACGATTTTAAAACTTTTCTTTTCAATAATGAACCATCAAATTATTTTGAAATTATATCTTCTTCAAACGCTAATTATTGGAAAGTGGCAATAAAAGTTGAAATCGATTCTATTTTGAAAAATAAAACATGAATTTGAACAGATTTACCTCCTAGTGCAAAACCTATCAGTTATAAATGGATTTTCAAAAAAAAATTAATCCTGATGAATCTTCAGACAAATATAAAGCTCGGTTAGTTGCAAAAAAAATTTCTCAAAAACAAAATATAGATTGTTTTGATACATTTGCACCAGTGACTAGAATTTCTTCTATTCGAGTTTTAATTGCCTTAGCTTCAATCCGTAGGCTTTTTATCCACCAAATGGATGTCAAAACAGCTTTTTTAAATGGTGATTTAGACGAAGTAATTTATATGGTTCAACCTAAAGGTTGTGTCATTTCTGGACAAAAAAAAAGTTTGTAAATTAATTAAATCTCTTTATGGCCATAAACAAGCTCCTAAGCAGTGGTATGAGAAATATGAACAAGTTTTACTGAGCGACGGTTTTTCTTCAGTTGAGGTGGACAAATATATTTATACTAAAGTGGCAGACAATGATTATGTGATAATATGTTTGTATGTTGATGATATGATTATACATGGTACAAGTTTAAATATTGTCCAAAGTACTAAATTATTTTTGTCTACTAAATTAATATGAAAGATCTAGGTGAAGTAAATACAATATTGGGTGTGAAAGTTATAGGGAGTGAAGATGGAATAATGTTGTCACAAGAACATTATGTTGAGAGACTTCTTAAGAAGTTTAAAGATTTTAATGTCACATCTGTGAGCACTCCTTTTGATGTCACGACCCCGAATACCCACCGTCGGGACCGTGATGGCGCCTAACATTCTACTTGCAAGGCGAGCCAACATTAGCGAATCATCAAGCCATTTCTTATACCTTTCAATGATTAACAAAAATTAAACCATAACAAGTTAAAAAGAGTGCGGAAATTCTCATAACATCCTCAACATATAATACTACCCAGAATCCGTATTGACAATTCACGAACTTCTAAGATTTTTCTACAAGTAAATGTCTAAAAGAAATACAACTGTTTTCGAAACGAAAGAAACTGTAAGGAGAATGTATAGAAGGAGACGCCAGGGGCATTGTGAGCACGTGATTTTTGCCCTATATGAATTACTCCCATAAATTCAAAACAAAATAATTTTTTCCACTATTTGCAATTTTGTGGCATTTTTGTGTTAACTGCTTGCATTTGTCTATGCATATTTTAATTAATGAGAAAAAAAAACAAATACAAAAATACTTGGCATTTGCATTTAGGGTTTAATTTTACATTTTAGGATTAATTAGAAAATTAGTTGTTTTATACAATGGGAAAAATCACAAAAAAAAATAGTTTAATTTGGACATTAATTTTAGCTTTGATTTTAAATATCTTTATTGTTAATTTGTTTTTTGTTAATTATCATTTTAGGTTTAACTAGTTTTTTTAAGTTCTAGGAATTAATTTTGATTGTTAATTAATTTTTGAAAAAAAAAAAGAAGAAAAGAAAAGGAGAAAAGATGAAAGAAAAAAGAAGAGCAAAATCATTTGGGCCAGTTCAATTCCTCTACCCCAGGCCCAGTCTCTCCCCTTCCAAATCCGGTCAAACCAGCCCGAACCCATTTCCCATACCCGGTCCAGCCCCCCCATGAATCAAAACGATGTCGTTTTGAGCAGGATCAATCCCAGCCGTCGAGGTTTGATGATCGGATGGCCGGGAAGCTTAGGTTAATTAATATATAAGTGTCCAAATCAACCCTACCCCCTCGTCTCTCATCTCTCTCACACCCTCAGAGACACCTGTAAACCTAGCCACTGCCCTCAAATCCTCCGCCCTATCTGGTGGCGGCACCACCGCCAATCGTGCCCGAATTTACACCAAAGCATCTCCTCACCCCCCTCTTTCCAAATCCCCTTTCACTCTCCATCAAACCCGGCCTGACCTGCTCGAATTTCAGATCATAAATCCAAACCCTAGCGCCGCCCTTGTTTTCTCCGATGGCGGCGCCACCGCCAACCACCACCAAACTAACACCAAATAATCCCCAAGCCCCACTCATTCCAAATACCCACTCTGTCTGATTCAAAACCCTTCAGAACCGCCCGAATCTTAAGTCGAAGGTCTAAACCCTAAAAATCCCAAACGATCAGTTGGATGAAGTTTGGGTTTGATTTGGACTTTAGTCGCGTGTTTTCATCGGGAACACGCGATTAAGGGTCGATTCCAGGTTCTTACTTACCTATCTTAGACAGGTGTGTTCAGGACCTCTTTCTTTACTTCCTTTTATTATTTCCTTCTATTTTTTTTTTTTTTTACTTCTGCCCAGGCTAATCGTGATTTAGCATCCTCTTTAGTTTTAGTCTGCTTGATTTTCACTTAGTTCGTAAGTTCGTTTTGATTTCAAGTTGCTTTTGATGATTGTTCATTTTTGTTTTAGTTTTCCTGCAATTATCTGTTCATGCGCAATTAGTTTTATATGGTTTCTTTAATCAGTAACACTAGTCCACTGATTTATTTCACTAATTCAGTTCTGGTTAATAGGTTGAGTAGTCTAGGATTTAGATTGCTGAAAATGGTTACATTTTGGTTAGTTTGTTCAGAGTCTTAATTGGGCTAATGGGTTGTTTGAGTCTTGGAACTTTTTATGACCCATTTAGGAAAGAAGGGTCAGTCCAATTGGTTAAAGGCCCAGGTCTGTTTGGTAGCTTAGGTAGTTTGCAAGGTCATTAGGGGTAGTTTAGGGAGTTCAACTCAGGAATCTTAGTGGTACTGAAATAAGAAGCCCCTAGAAGCTTCTAGGTGGGGGTTGGAGTTGCAATTTCTGATTCTTGATAGTATTACTTAGGTAGCAAGTCAGGAATTTAGGGGGTAACTTAGTTAAAATAAAAGTTCAAAAAAGGACTAAAGGTTAAAAACTGAAGGTCTGAAGTTGCCCTAGTAACTTGCCTATAAAGGCATTGTTACTTAGGG
>NC_031990.1:38107351-38131730 GCF_001879085.1 Nicotiana attenuata
TTATATTAAATACTTAGGATTCGGGACGTGCCATTTAGCAAATTTTCATGGCCTCCCGCAAAGTTAATAACACGTTAGTCGCTTTAGGCACGCTCTTTAATAATCTTACCTTCCTAAATTCGGGTGTGCATTTCATGTGACCCAAATCCAAATCCCAAAACGTTGAATAAAAATGTGTCGAGGATCCGGGTGCATTTCATGTGACGTGATCCAAAGACACATTTTTTAAACGACGTTCACTCTCTTAAAAATTTTAATTAAAAGCGGTTAAATAATTCTAAAAATGCACATAGGTTTGAACATGTACTAAATCAGATAATTAAGCCGAATATGACAGTTGAGCGACCGTGCTAGAACCACGGAACTCGGGAATGCCTAACATTTTCTCCCGGGTTAACAGAATTCCTTACACGGATTTCTGGTTTGCGACTGTTAAACAGTGTCAAACCTTTTCCTCGATTCGGGATTCAAACCGGTGACTTGGGACACCATAAATCTCCCAAGTGGCGACTCTGAACTTCTTAATAAACGAATCATGTTCCGATTGTTCTTTAATTGGAAAAACTCCTTTATTAAACCCTTACGGGGTGTAGTAAGAAAAAGGAGGTGTGACAGCTCTGGCGACTCTGCTAGGGACACGAACCCAGAATTTCGGTTCAGGGTTCAAGAATTCGAGCTTAGATATTTTGTTGTATTTGGCTTTATCTGATTTTTCTACATGTTCCATGCTATGTGCTAAATGTTTTACCACTATGATATTTGTTGAATTGTATATAAACTGTATCGAATCCCTTCCTCTCTCTGAGTCTTCTACATCATGGAGAAGGGTTCACTTCGTGTAGCTTCTCTTCTGTTAGAGTCTTTTCCCATTTAGAACGAGGTTTGGATAAGTTGCTAAGCCGGCGGAGCTTCTGTATCCCCGGTACGCTGCCTCCCCCTCGGCCCGAGTTGTCCGCTCGGGTAAGCCGGGTCTAGACCAATAAACCTAGGGTTAAACCTAGAAGAACAAAATCTCATGCCGGATCCCTAGTAGGATGCTTGTTTGCATCATGTGCATTTGACTTAGGGGAATCAACACAGGGGTTGGGTCCGTTTAGGACAGGTGACCTGAAATAAGTTGACCATCCTGATGCATCTTACTTGCTACTTGCGCATTTATTTGCTCAGCTTTGCATGTTGACCGGCTTTTCTAAATGAGTGAATTATGAAAATAAGCAGTGTTAGGACTAAGTGAGGGTGACCATTTGTTGTGAAAAACCAAGTGCCCAAATAGTACAGAAATGCTGTCGGATTTTTGAAAAATGGAAAAGAAAAATATTTGAAAAAATAGAAAGGAAATTGTTTTGATTTTGGCAAATCGCCCGAACTACGCCGGTTTGATTCTCACCGGATGTGAGATACGTAGGCAACCCTCATCGGGTCCAACCTCCCTTTTACGAAAATAGCCAAAAATTGTCAAATTTTAATTCTTGTCATAAATAAGTCGGGTGATGCCATTCTTGTCTAAAATAAGCCGAATGTCCCTAAAAGGACGCCGGAAGGCCATTTTTCCAAGAACAGCCACCTTGAGGCATTTTTTACATGGTTTGCGGGCACAGCCTTAAAATCTTCCTCCCAGAAGTGCTGAAAGGCTGTATTTGCAAATCCAGGTCCTGTTTTCTAAATAAAGAATTTTTGCACAAATAGCCATTTTTCAAAAAAAAAAATCATTAAAGTCCCCTAATAAATGTGCAGGATGAATTCAAGCAACATCGAAACCTTCTCAGTCCTGAGCGAGATCCCTTTGAAACTCCATATGTGGTGGCATGATTTGGGAAAAGGAAGCAGAGATACCGTGGTCAAAGTTTGGGCGGTCTCGTAGATTTATTGAACATCAAACCAAGGAAGGATATCATTGAGGCACTAATACCGTTTTGGGATCTGACCCGTAATGTATTCCGATTTTCAGATTTTGAACTCACACCTACATTAGAAGAGATTGTCGGATACGCCGGTTTCAACGGGAAACTCCGAGGTAGATACCCATTGGCCCCACGACCGGTAACCCTTCAAAGGTTCTTGGATTTGTTGAACATCAGCCGGGATATTCAAGACCCATATCTGGCGGAAGGGTGTTGTATATTACATTTCTTATATCACCGGTATGGTAACCCCAAAGGTTTCGAGGAACCGAACACAGGATTAACACATGCTGGAAATAAAGACAAATGGGAAGCCCGACGGGGATTAGCCTTCATGGTAGCCTTTTTGGGAGTGGTAATTTGTCCAAGAAAAGATAGTCACATAGACTTTGTCCTGGTAGGGATGCTAGATGTTGCCATGAAAAAACCTACTTGCACAGTGGCTCCTCTGATTGTAGCAGAAATGTACCGAGCTTTGACCAAATGTCGGGAAGGGGAGAAATTCTTTCAAGGTTGCAATTTGCTCTTACAATTGTGGATATAGGAAAACCTCTGTCACCGTACAGGCTATATGAACTACGGTTTAACTGGATTGAGTTGTATTGCAGAATTCGAGACCCGGGTGACAGGTATTGAGTTCCCTGAGGGTACTGAGGCCTGGTCGTCATGCTTAAGATCCCTTACCGCAGATAAAGTTGAATGGGCTTATGGATGGCTTCCTGCTACTGAAGCTGTATACACATCAGAGAGGTCTCTTATATTCTTTTGATGGGTATTCGAAGCATAAAGTGTTATGCTCCTTACCGAGTTTTGCGACAATTTGGAAGATTCCAGACAGTGCACAACGATGAAGACTTGAGTGAGCAAGTCATCTTGTTAGGCCCGAAAGCTGCATTCCCTGAAGGCATAATTCGAAAGATATGGAATGAGTGCAGGTACCTTGAACCCAAGACTATAGTACAGGACCGAGCTAGAGGTGAGGTAGATCCCAAATACTTGGCCTGGTTTGGTAAAAGATTTCAAATTCCTGAGAGACCCGCCAAAAGGCCACACGTATAACAATTCACTAACGAGGCCCAGGTGCTATGGGATTGGTTAGCCAAAGAAAAGGAGTACAGGGCTCAAATAGGAGCATTGGAAAAACAGGTTCAGGAGCTCCGGTTTGAAAACACCTTGCAAGTCGCAGCTGATGAAGGTGATAAAAAGAAATTGGCCCAGGAGAATGAAGCTCTCAAGGCCCAAATTCAGCAAATGAAAATAGATGCCAGGAATCGGGAAAGAAGTCTATCCGACGAGAGATTGATAAAAGGGTTAAAGAAGCAAGTCCTGGATTGTCAGGAAGAATTGGAACAATCCGAGGGGAACATGGCAAGACTTCGGGCACAATGGGCAAAGAAGACTGAGGAAATAGCCCAATTTGTACAACAAATGAAGAGGAACTATGAGGGAACCATTGCTAACATGAAAAGAAAAATGAATACTCTTGAAGAAAAGGCAGCTCGGCGGGACAAAGAAATTCGGGCCGAGAGAGAACAGTGTTATGGGTTAATCGCTGAGATGGAAAAGGAAATAAAATTGTTACAAGACCTTCACCTCCAGGATTCTCAGGTTCTAGAGGCTCGTACCCAACAGATAAGTCGGCTACTCCAAGAAAAGGGCCAAATCAGGGAAAGAATCAGAAATATTGCCAACTACATTGTCATGAAGTGTCAGGCTGGTGAGCGGATGGGTCGTACCACGTTCTTTGCCTCCGTGATGATATTTGTTCGCCAGGTCATGAATGATCTGGATTAGTTGCAAAAGGGTCTCGCACATAGGCCCGCGGCGATGCCGAGTGATGCCCCGCGGGACCCAGGATTTGAAGCTTTGATGTATTCTTAGATAATCGAGTCTGTATTTTGAGTCTGGTTTTTGTACTTTCCTTTTCTGAGAAAAGAAAAACAAATAGTCTAATAGCTTTGTAATCACAGTTGTTATTAATGAAAATTTGATAATTCCCGAAAAATTGTTTCTTTATTTCTTGCATTTATTTTTGCATTTATTTGCAAGAACTACGCTCGGTCTGATTCACGCGGGGTCGTGATACGTAGGCAATCTCCATAGAATTCGACCATAACTAAATGAAAAAAGGAAAAACAAGAAAAGAATGAAAGGAAAGAGGTGAAAAACAAGAAAGGAAAGAAAAACAAAAGAGGGCAAAAGAAAAACAAAAGAAAATAGGAAACCAAACAAAAGCAAACAAGAGAAAATAAAAAGGGAGCAAAGGAAAGAAAAGAGCGGAAAAACAATTTTGAGGAAAGGAGCAAATAGGAACAAGGAAAAACAAAGGTAAGAGTGAAAAGAAAGAAAAGAAAAAGAAGAAAGAGAAAAGAGAAGAGAAAGTTTGCAATAGGCAAATAAAGAAAAGGGAAAGTCGGGATGACGCATGCAACCAAGCAAAGGCATAATAGAAATGGTTAACTGCTTAGGTGCATTCACTCCTCAATGTGCGGTTATCTATCTGTTAATGCCCTAACCGCTAACAAAGTTATTGTTGATGAGTTCAGGCAAGTGGTTAAGTTGACTGGCATTCTGGCAACCCATCCCTACAACACCCGCTCTAAGGATAAGTCAGACATGGTCAACCAGGAATTGGAAGCAAGCATTGTCGACCCCTCTAGGGAGGAGGAAGTAGTGGACGTTAATGCAATGAAGGAGGAGATGTATAAACTGAAGCAACAAATGGCCGAGATGTACCAGGCCTGGTCGAAGGGACATCCACCACCAGTCTATCCTGCTAACCCCACCTACCTCCCACCACTAGCTCAGCCTCAAGATCCTCCCACAGTGAACTCATCTCCTGCTTTCCCTACTTACCAGCAGTACTACGGAACCACCTCTCAAACACCACCACCTCTACTACCCAAACAAATTCCATGCCCTCCACCACCAACTACTCCTATGTTCGTGGCTCCCCCACCTGTCGCACTACACAGGTCTTCTAGCGAACCTTTGTTCCAAACCCATGATAACCAGTATTACCTACCCGAAGCCAGTTTTAAACCGCCAGAGCCATGCCCTTACACTCCCCGTCTTGATCTCTCAGCTGAGGAAGAAAAGCCTCCCAAAAACCTCGAGCAAGAGGAAATGATACGGAAGGCTAAGAGCTTAGAACAGTCATTCCGAAATATGCAGGGGCTCGGAGGACAAGTGAGTGTAGCTTACAAGGACCTGTGCATGTTTCCTGATGTCCAGTTGCCAGCAGGATTCAAGCTTCCCAAGTTTGACCTATATGATGGCCATGGTGATCCGGTGGCCCACTTAAGGGGGTTCTGCAGCAAGATGAGAGGAGCTGGAGGAAGGGACGAGTTATTGATGGCTTACTTTAGTCAAAGTCTAAGTGGAGCAGCTTTGGAGTGGTACACACGACAGGATCATGCTCGATGGTACACTTGGGACGACCTGGCCCAAGCATTTGCATGTCACTTTCAGCACAATCTCGAAATTGTCCCGGACCGTTTGTCACTAACTAAAATTGAGAAGAAGCCCGGAGAAAGCTTCAGAGAGTATGGTTTTGGTGGAGAGAGCAGGCGGCAAGAGTCGATCCTCCAATGAAAGAGAACGAGATGGTTGATTATTTCCTACAAACTTTGGAGCCTACCTATTATGGTCATCTGGTGTCAGCAGTGGGAAAAACATTCAACGAGGTCGTGAAAATGGGAAGTATGGTGGAAGAGGGTCTCAAGTCTAACAAGATTATGAGCTATTCAGCAATCAAAGCAACTACTCAGGCTATTCAGAGCGGCACTAGAGGAGTATTGGGAAAGAACAAGAAAGAAGAGGTTGCAGTAGTGGAATCGAGAGCTTGGTCCAGAGGTCCATCACCATATTATCACCAACCTCGCCCTTACCCCCAAACCTACCCACACACCCCGTATGGCCCACCGCAGCACTATTACCCACCTCCTGTCCCCAATTTCTCTATCCACCATGCCCAGACATACCCCCAAACTCCTACCCATGCACAATGACGCACACCCACCCCACAAAATACTTACTCAGCTCAAAACACCTACCCACCCCCAAGAACCAACAGAAATCCCGCTGGAACCAGTTTTCGACCTAACCCTGTATTTATGAATGATAGGCTGCAAAAGAAGAAGACTTTCACTCCCTTGGGTGAATCTTACACTAGCTTGTACCACAGATAGAGACAGTTGGGCATGCTGAGTCTGATTGAACCCAAATTGCCAAATCCTCCCCTAAGGAACCTGGACCACTATGTGAGTTGTGAGTATTGCTCAGGTGCGTCGCGACATGACACAAAAAAATGTTGGCACTTGAAAACGGCCATCCAAGAGCTCATTGATACCCGCCGAATTGAAGTGAAAGCCCCAGAAACGCCTAACATCACCCAAAATCCATTAACAACCCATCACGAGACCCATATGATTGAGCTAGTCCAAAAGGGAGAGCATAAGAAGCCGTCACAAACTGTAATGATGATCAGGTCTAGTGAGGATAGATCAAATGAGCAACTATCAAAGGGAAGGGCATTGATCAAGGTAGAAGAAATAGTTAGGAAGCCAGTTGTAGTAATAAAGAAGGAGCTTTTGAACAGCGTTGCAGAAAAACAAGAACCAGCTAAAGTGGTAGTGTCGGGGGAAGCTGTCAAGCCCGTTGTGATTGTGAAAGGGGCTCGCACAGAGCCGGTTGTCATCAAGCCAATGACTCAGCTACCAGTAATCAATGAAAAAGCCGTCCCATGGAATTACGGCCGAGTGATAGTGATGTATCAGGGAAAGGAAGTTAAGGAAGAAGTTTGTGAAACCCTTGGACTGACTCGCTCAGGATGATGCTTTGCTCCTGACGAGCTGAGAAAGGCTAAACTCACCAAAGATAATCCAATATTAGTAAAGAAAGCTGTAACTGAAGAAGAGGCAGAAGAATTCTTGAAGAAGATGAAGGCACAAGATTATTCCATTGTAGAACAGTTGAGAAGGACCCCGGCACAAATCTCTTTGCTATCATTACTGATCCACTCATATGAGCACTGCCAGGCATTGATGAAAATTTTGAATGAGGCCCATGTTCCTGATAAGATTTCTGTGAACCACTTAGAGAAAATAGCAAACAAGATTTTCGAGGTCAACAGGGTTACGTTTTCTGATGATGAGCTTCCTTTGGAAGGCACTGAACATAATAGAGCACTCTACCTCACGGTGAAATGCGAAGACTTTGTGGTCACCCCGGTGCTATTTGATAACGGGTCCAGTGCAAACATTTGCCCTCTCTCCACCCTGGAAAAGTTAAAGGTGGACATTGAGAGAATCCACAAGAATAGTATTTGCGTGCGAGGATTTGATGGAGGAGGCAAGGACACAGTTGGGGATATAGTGTTGGAACTGACAATAGGTCCGGTTGAATTCACTATGGAGTTCCAGGTGCTCGACGTGGCTGTCTCTTACAATTGGGCTGACCCTGGATCCATGCAGCAAAGGCAATGCCATCTACCTTGCGCCAGATGGTTAAATTCGAGTGGGACAGGAAAGAGATTGTGGTGCATGGGGAAGAGAGTTCGTGTACTCTGGGTGATGCCATTGTGCCTTTCATAGAAGCTGAGGATGACAAAGGCCCATGGGTTTATCAAGTCTTTGATACGGTATCGTTGAGAAGATCCCGGAAGGGAAGTGTATTCTTGTACCAAAGGTAGCTGCTGCATCCGTCATGGTTGCGTCGGAAATGCTGAAGAACGGATTTGTACCTGGAAAAGGCTTGGGTGCTTCTTTACAAGGCATCATACAGCCCGTATGCCTTCCTGCAAACCTGGATACTTTTGGTTTAGGTTTCAAGCCCGCTGCTGCAGACATAAGGCGAGCTAGAAAGATGAAAAAAAAAGCATGGACCCTTCCAAAACCTATCCCCTGCCTTTCCCGTTCCTTTATCAAGCTTGGTACTAAGAAGTGCCTAGCAACAGCAATGCCCAGTGGTGTGGTTGATCCCGACAAGGAGCTGATTGAGAGGTTTGAAAAGCTATTTTATGAGGTGAATGTATTGGAGGCCGGAGAAGGTCCAAGCAAGCCAGATGTTCAGTTCGTGGTGCCCCAGGCAAAGCTTAACAATTGGGAAGCAACTCCCCTTCCTACCCGGAGGGAGTCTTGGTAGTTAGTTTTGATTTCCTTTCAGTTTAATCTGGATTATTTCGAAGGTTGTAATTCGGATGCTATGTTCCGTCCGCTTGGATGAGTTAAACCTTGTTATCTTGAATATTAATGAAATGCAATTTCCCTCCGTTTCATTCCTGATAATTTTTATTTTGTCTTTCTTTTCTTTCTTGTACAGTCCCTTTTACGCTGGTTTCAGTGATGTGTCATGCATGAGGAGTCTTCAGCCCAGTCTTAAATGCCAATCTAACTCAGACATAATAATACAAGAAATTGAGTGTGATGACGAAATAGAATATGATGATGAGGAAGCTTTTGAGGAAATCAGTAAAGAATTAAGCCACTTTGAAGAAAAACCCAAACCTAATCTGAATGACACAGAGGCAATCAATTTAGGGGATCAGGAGACTGTGCAGGAAATGAAAATAAGTGTCCATTTGGAACCTCAGCTCAGGGAAGAGATGATAAAAGCACTTTCTGAGTATAAAGATGTTTTTGCATGGTCATATGACGACATGCCAGGTTTAAGCACTGATTTGGTGGTCCACAAATTGCCCACCGACCCAGCATGCCACCCTGTCAAGCAGAAGCTAAGGAAATTTAAAACAGACATTAGTGTGAAAATCAAAGAAGAGGTCACCAAACAGTTTGAGGCAAAGGTCATCTGGGTCACGCGGTATCCCACCTGGTTAGCCAATGTTGTGCCTGTGCCAAAGAGGGATGGAAAAACCAGAGTGTGCATAGATTACCGTGACCTCAATAAGGCAAGTCCGAAAGACAACTTCCCACTACCAAACATCCACATATTGATCGACAATTGTGCCAAACATGAGATTGGTTCCTTCGTGGATTGTTATGCGGGCTATCACCAGATTTTGATGGATGAGGAGGATGCGGAGAAGACGACATTCATCACGCCTTGGGGAACGTATTGTTATAGGGTCATGTCATTTGGGTTGAAGAACTCAGGGGCAACGTATATGAGGGCAATGACCACCATGTTCCATGACATGATACATCGGGAAATTGAGGTCTATGTAGACGACGTGATCATAAAGTCGAGGAAACAATGTGACCATGTCAAGGACCTGAGGAAATTCTTCCAGAGACTCCGCAGGTACAACCTCAAACTTAATCCAGCAAAGTGTGCGTTTGGAGTCCCATCTGGGAAGTTGTAGGGATTCGTGGTAAGTCGGCGCGGTATTGAGTTAGACCCGTCCAAGATCAAAGCCATTCAGGAGCTACCACCGCCAAGGGACAAGAAAGAGGTGATGAGTTTGCTTGGCAGGTTGAATTACACCAGCAGGTTCATTGCCCAGCTCACAACGACCTGCGAGCCCATCTTTAAGTTGCTAAAGAAAGATGTTGCGGTCAGATGGACGGATGAATGTCAAGCAGCATTTGACAAGATTAAGGAGTATTTGGCTAGTCCACCCGTGTTGGTCCCGCCGGAGCCGGGAAGACCCTTGATCCTTTATCTGACCGTTTTGATAATTCTTTTGGTTGTGTACTGGGGCAGCATGACATCACAGGAAGGAAAGAGCAGGCGATTTACTACCTCAGCAAGAAGTTCACATCATATGAGGTGAAGTATACTCAACTGGAGAGGACGTGTTGTGCCTTCACCTGGGTAGCGCAGAAGTTGAAACATTACTTGTCAGCATATACCACCTATCTCATCTCTCGGTTGGACCTGTTGAAGTACATTTTTCAGAAACCCATGCCCACAGGGAGGCTGGCGAAATGGCAAATCTTGCTTACGGAGTTTGATATTGTCTACGTGACCCGGACTGCAATGAAAGCACAAGCGCTGGCTGATCATTTGGCCGAGAATCCAGTTGATAATAAATATGAACCTTTGAAATCATACTTCCCCAACGAGGAGATAATGCATGTTGAAGAATTAGAACAAGTCAAGATCCAGGATGGAAACTGTTCTTTGATGGGGCTGCCAACGCCAAAGGCGTCGGGATAGGAGCAGTATTGATTTCCGAGACAGAGCAACATTACCCTGTTACTGCTCAACTTCGTTTCTATTGCACCAATAACATGGCTGAATACAAGGCGTGTATCTTGGGTTTGAGATTGGCTATAGACGTGGGTGTCCAGGAAATCTTGGTCATGGGTGACTCGGATCTTCTGGTACACCAGATTCAGGGTGAATGGGCGACACGAGATTTGAAGCTCATACCGTACCGGCAGTGTTTGCATAAACTTTGTCAACGATTTCAATCAATAGATTTCAGGCATATTCCAAGGATTCAAAATGAGGTTGCCGATGCTTTGGCCACTTTGGCATCAATGCTGCATCATGCAGACAAGGCTTATGTGGACCTGTTATAGATTCAGGTCCGAGATCAGCATGCCTATTGTAATATGGTAGAAGAAGAGCTTGATGGTGAGCTGTGGTTCCATGATATCAAAGAATACCTCCGGATGGGAGTGTACCCAGCACAAGCTACAGGGGATCAAAAGAGAGCAATTCGACGCTTGGCAAGCAGATTTTTCTTCAGTTGAGGAGTGTTGTACAAGAGAACTCCAGATCTTGGATTGTTGAGATGCATGGATGCTAAACAAGCTACAGTTATCATGGCTGAGGCACATGCGGGAGTTTGTGGACATCATATGAGCGGATATGTATTGGCAAAGAGGATTCTCCGAGCGGGTTATTATTGGCTTACTATGGAACGGGATTGCATCAGTTTCGTACGCAAGTGTCATCAATGTCAGGTACATGGAGATTTGATTCATTCTCCACCATCTGAATTGCATACAATGTCGGCACCATGGCCGTTCGTTGCTAGGGGAATGGATGTCATTGGGCCGATCGAGCCACCAGCGTCAAATGGGCACAGGTTCATTCTGGTAGCTATTGATTATTTCACTAAGTGGGTGGAGGCGAAGACCTTCAAATCTGTGACCAAGAAGGCAGTGGTCGATTTTGTGCATTCGAATATCATCTGTCGGTTTGGGATCCTGCAGGTAATCATCACAGATAATGGGGCCAATCTCAATAGTCATTTGATGGCAGAGACATGTCAGCAGTTTAAGATCACGCACCGCAATTCCACCCCATATCGTCCTAAGGCGAATGGAGCGGTCGAAGCAGCTAACAAGAACATCAAGAAAATACTTCGGAAAATGGTAGAGGGGTCCAGGAAATGGCATGAGAAGTTACCTTTCGCCCTTTTAGGCTATCGCACTAGTGTCCGCACTTCAGTAGGGGCGACTCCTTATTCACTGGTGTATGGCACTGAAGCAGTAATACCCGCAGAGGTGAAATCCTGTCCCTTCGGATTATTGCCGAGGCGAAAATTGATGATGTTGAATGGGTTAAAGCCAGCTTGGAACAACTAAGTTTGATTGATGAAAAGAGATTGGCAGCAGTATGTCACGGTCAGTTGTACCAACAGAGAATGGCAAGAGCATATAATAAGAAAGTGCGTCCGCGGAGATTCGAAGTAGGGCAATTGGTGTTGAGGCCTATCTTACCTCATTGAGCTGAGGCAAAAGGAAAGTTCACCCCGAACTGGCAGGGGCCATTTGTTGTAACCAAAGTGTTGTCCAATGGCGCATTATATTTGACAAATGTGGACGGGAAATGTGTAGAAATGGCTATCAACTCTGATGCGGTCAAGCGATACTATGTATGATTTCTTGGTTTAATTGTACTTTATTGTATTTGGCATATTTCTGAGATTGAAATGACGAAGGCATTTTGTTCTGCTATCCAAACACTTTATCCTTTGTTATCCCTTTGAGCCTCATTTACTTTATTTCGTACCCCTCTTTCGGAATCAGTAACAACTTGGGAGTTCGCGCAAGGAAAATCAGTGAAGAGACAAGAAATCACAGTCGCAAAAAAAAAAAAAAAAGAAAGAAAGAAAAGGGAAAAGAAAAATGAAGAAAAGAAAAAAGAAAAAGAAATGAAAAGAAAGAAAAGAAAGTGGAAGAAAAGGAAAGATTGCAACAACAAAGTAATTTCTATGCCCTGAACTACGTTTGACTTGATACTGAAAGGGTACGTAGGCAGCCTCTCTCTGAGGTTTAGTCACACCAAAATACAAGTCCAAAAGTCCCCACGAAAAACTGGGGCAACAGTTATGGTTGTGGAAGAAAGTTGATTCCGAAAGTTGTAGTTGTGAACCCATATTGAATTGTTTCAGAGCCTTTTATACCCTTTCTTTCTAACCCTATCCAAAAGCCTGAATTACGGTCCAAAGTAAGACCTTTTGATCAATCTTCAAGAAGTGCCAATACGAGCAAGTAAAAGTGATTCACGTCAGGGGCAACACTCCGGTGTAGGGGAAAAATGATAAAAATGAGAGTCTTATTGGTGAAAACCCTCACGGGCACCGTAAGGCGAAGTGAGTTGAGAGAAATCAAAATGAGAGAGTCTTATTGGTGAAAACCCTCACGGGCACTGTAAGGCGAAGTGAGTTGAGAGAAATCGAAAATGAGAGTCTTATTGGTGAAAACCCTCACGGGCACCGTAAGGCGAACGTTAATTTTTCAGACAGACAAATGAGACAAGTCTGTGGTCAGAAGCTGCTCAGGACATCGCAAGATGAGCAAGGTTTGGGTTTGGGTGAAAATCAGGTTCTGAAAGTCCGGAACAACAAATGTGGCGATCGAAAGATGATTGGTTAGACAGACTGGGCTGATTAATCCAAATGCATGGCATGCTCAATGGTACCAGCATTTCCACTCAGATAAGTCTTATTCTCTTCTTTCTTCATTACAAATCATCCGTCCTCGGATTCTCTTTATCCTTAATCCTCGAGGTCGTTGCATTTCATTCTTTCGAGGTCTATCTTTAAGATGTTTCATTGTCAGTTCTGTTCGAAACAAAGGAAGGAATGTCAAGGCTAACTACCAGCTTCTTAGTTGTACAGACAGGTCCGGAATATATCAAAGATGTCAAAAAAGCAAAGTAAGTCATAAAGGACCACTGGAAGTTTCATCAGTGGATTAGTCGGATAATTGTGGGGAGGAAGCAAAGTTTCAAAAGAGGGGTCAGAACCACAAAAACAACAATATGGGATAGAACACTTGGGTCATCAGAGTTAAGGGGTTGAAATTCGGTCAGGAAGTCGAGGGGATTCAAGGCAAGTCCAGGAAAGCGAGACGGAGTAAAGCCCAACAGCAGGGATGAACCTAGCAAGAATGCCAGCAACTAGCCACCATTTTATATTGACAAGATTTTTCTTTGATTGAAACAGGGGCAGAAATTTCGTTCATTTCAGAGAAAACCTCCGTAAGAAAAGGTAGCACCCAAACAGGTATGACTGGAAACTCTCAGGACCCTCCTGGCAATAATGGGGCTTAGTTTAAATTTCAAAACAATCATGAGTAGCATAATTTCGCATAAATAGGAATATAAGTTGGTTTCAAAGTTTGTACGTTCAAGATAAGGTTCAATTAGGAGTTTTCAGGACCCTCCTGGATAATGGGATGTAGCTTTAAAGTTCGTTTAGATAACAAGATATAGTGGGAGTCGTACCTTCAGTAGATATAACTTAGGTTAAAACTATCTTTTAACTAGAAGTTGTCAGGACCCACCTGGATAATGGGGAGTAGTTTAAGACCTTTAGACAACAAATGTAGTGGAGGTAATACCTCTAGAGGATATAACTTAGGTTCATAATTATTAGAAGTTGTCAGGACCTCCCTGGATAATAGTACTTAGCTTTCAAATTCTTATAATAGTTGGTAGAATAATTCAGTTTAACACTTACCCATGTGCCCAGCTACCAAACCGGGGCAGAAAATTTTCTTTGTTTTTGTCTATTTTTGTTGCAGTCAGGAGCCCACCTGGAGAACAAGGGAATACTATTCAAGTTCAGCAATCAGGCACCCACCTGGAGAACAAGGGAAGTACAATTCAAATTTTAGCTTTTAATTTTTAATTTTTGATAACATGTTGTACCCAGCCACCAACTGTGGCAAAAAATTTTCTTTGTTTGCTTATTTTGTTGCAGTCAGGAGCCCGCCTGGAGAACAGAGGCACACATTTCAAGTTTCAGCAGTCAGGAGCCCGCCTGGAGAACAGAGGAATACTTTTCAAGTTCAGCAATCAGGAGCCCACCTGAAGAACAAGGGAATGCTTTTCAAGTTTCAGCAGTCAGGCGCCCACCTGGAGAACAAGGGAAGTGCAATTCAAATTTTAGCTTTTAATTTTTAATATTTGATAACATGCTGTACCCAGTTACCAAACTTGGGCAGAAAATTTTCTTTGTTGATTATTTTGTTGCAGTCAGGAGCCCACCTGGAGAACAAGGGAATACTTTTCAAGTTAAGCAATCAGGAGCCCACCTGGAGAACAAGGGAATGCTTTTCAAGTTTTAGCAGTCAGGAGCCCACCTGGAGAACAAGGGAAGTACAATTCCAATTTTAGCTTTTAATATTTGATAACATGCTGTACCCAGTCACCAAACTGGGGCAGTAAATTTTCTTTGTTTTGTTGCAGTCAGGAGCCCACCTGGAGAACAAGGGAATACTTTTCAAGTTCAGCAATCAGGAGCCCACCTGGAGAACAAGGGAATGCTTGTCAAGTTTCAGAAGTCAGGAGCCCGCCTGGAGAATAGAGGCATACGTTTCAAGATTCCGCAATCAGGAGCCTGCCTGGAGAACAGAGGCATACATTTCAAGTTTCAGCAGTCAGGAGCCCGCCTGGAGAACAGAGGTATTACAATTCAAGTTTTAGTTTTCAAATTCTTATTAATATCTGGTAATATGACGCCCAGTCACCAAACTGGGGCAAGAGATTTTCTTTGTTTTTGTCCATTTTGTTGAAGACAGGAGCCCGCCTGGAGAACAGAGGCACACATTTCAAGTTTCAGCAGTCAGGAGCCCGCCTGGAGAACAGAGGCATACATTTCAAGTTTCAGCAGTCACGAGCCCGCCTGGAGAACAGAGGCATACATTTCAAGTTTCAGCAGTCAGGAGCCCGCCTGGAGAACAGAGGACTACATTTCAAGTTTCAGTAGTCAGGAGCCCGCCTGGAGAACAGAGGGCTACATTTCAAGTTATAGCGGTCAAAGCATCACTTAGGGAAAGGGAGAATACTTCAGAATGCAAGTCAAGGTAGCAACAAAAGAATTCCACCGGAAGAATACAAGTCAACAATGCAACAAGGACCACAAGAGCAAGTTTGAAGATATAGATAGGATCTTTTGTAATTTATAGATCATAGCTTAATCTAGTTTCTTTTTATTTTTAACATGGTGTAATAAGGGGGTTCAGTAAGCAGTAGCAGCAGCAGCAGCAACAGTGAAATCACAGCTTCATGGTAGTCCCAGCTACCAGACCTTCCCGAACTACACTGACCTGATTTCTTTTAGCCAAGGTATATGTAGCAGCCTCGGAAGCAGGGTGCGGTCAAATCTTTCAAAAATGCTTCACACGGAGTATTCAAACGGGCAAAAATCGCTCGTATCCGCTCACTTATCTTTGCCCGAAAACTCTTCGTGTTTCCGAGCAAAGAGGGGTAGCTGTGAGCACGTGATTTTTGCCTCGCATGATCTACTCCTACAGAATTCTTAGATTTAGGATTTTTCTTTTATTTAGTTTTTAGGAATTAATTGCATCATGTCTATGTTTATTTGCATTTCTATGTGCACTCTTAATTTAGCATAAACTCATAAAAATACAAAAATACGCATTGCATTAGGATCTAATTTTACATATTTTTAAAATTGATGAGTAATTAGGAATTTTACAAAAATAGAAAATTACAAGAAATAGGTTATTATTGCACTTTTAATTTTGAATTGGAATTTTTGGTAATTTTCTTTAATTTGGATTTTCATTAGTTGTTAAATAATACAATGTGGTAGGTTAATTGGATTTAGGAATTAGTTTAGATATTAGTTTAGTTTTAACTTGAAAAGAAATTGAAAAAAAAAGTAGGAAAATAAAAGGAATTAAATGAAAAAAGAGAGAAAGAAGAATTGAATTGAAGAGATCAGATTGTGGACCAAAATTTGAATTGTCCAGGCCCAATGTGAAAACCCGCCCCAAATTACCTCGCTCCAGCCCAAACCCATTCCCCATGCCCGGTCCAGCCCCCCCATAAATCAAAACGATATCGTTTTAAGCAGGATCAATCCCAGCCGTCGAGGTTTGATGATCGGACGGCTGGGAAGCTTAGGTTAATTAATATATAAGTGTCCAAATCAACCCTACCCCCCTCAGACCCCCCGGGTCCTGTCTCTCACCGGTCCATTAGAGACCAGCTCAACCTCGCCGACCTCCGGCATGCACCGCCGGCCGAAAATCGCCTCCGCCGGCGGCAATCGCCCAAAGCCCCCCAAATTAACACCATAGGCTCGCCTCGACCACCTCAACCCCAATCTACCATTGATTTACCTCAAAACATCCCCGAACCTCTCGAATCTGTGAAGCCCTAGCCGCCGCCATGAGTCTCTACCGCCGTCCGGTGGCGGCGTCCCTTCAAATACCACTCAAAACTCAGTCAGACAACCTCCCCTCACCTCATATACGCCTCTACTTCGCCCTTTCATTTAAAATTTAGATCCTGCTCCTCTGTGAAGCTTCAAAATCGATTTTGTGGTTAAAATAAGTGTTGGACATTTTTTCTCACGAGAGCAAAACGACTAACACTCATTTTCGCCTCAAATCGGAGTCAAAAGAAGTCCAGGCAGGTCATCGACCATGATTAATTTTATTAGGTATTTTCTCTATTCCTCGTTGTTTCTTTTTCTCTTCTCTTCATTCTCTTTTGTTCATACTCATCTCCTCCCTCGTCATGTTTTAGAATGCATCTCAATTACATTGGGTATGTTTCTTCTCATTTCTTTTTCTAAAATGCTAGATAATATGTGCTGTAGGTTTAAAATTTGAGTCATATTAATAATCTTCTGTATTTTAATGTGTTTGGATTTTTTTTGTTTCTTCAGTATTTTGATTCCATTTTTGGCTCGTTTCTATGTGTTGCTAAAATGACTGAAATAATTTGGGTTTGCTTCTTTGTGGCCTGTGATGTTTCTTATCACGTTTTGGGGCTGCTTGGGTTTCTGATCCTTGTGGGGTAGATTTGGGTTTGAAATTTGACTCGTTTATTCAGAAAATTGGGTCATTGACCCACGACCCATACCCATAGGTTTCAGGGGTAAATATCAGGGGATTTCAGGGGTAGGTTGGGTAGTTTAGCTAGGGAATATTGCAGTAACAGATTGGGAAGCACCTAGAAGCTTCTAGTATGGGGTCTAATTTCATTTTTAGGCTTTTGGGTAGTATAACTTGGCCAACAAGTCATAAAATCAGGGACCTAAGGGGCAAAATAAAATATGAGGGTTGCCCTATGGCTTGGCCTATAAAAAGATATCATTCTTGCCTTTGAAGGCAAGGATAGGAGAGCTGAAAATCGAAAAGGCTGCATAATTTTACTGTTCCATAGAGATTTGAAGGCATAAAATCAAAAACAACAAAGGTTTCCAAAATCACTGTTCCATTGAGTGTTTTCTTTGATTTCTGATGTTTTGAGTTGCTGAAAGTTCATTGATGCTTCTCTGGGGTTGAAAATGGTTTGAATTCTGGTTTTTGAAAGCTTTTGGTTGAAGCCATTTGAGTATTACAACTCTGTTGGGTTTTGAGCTGAGTTTTTGTCCTAATTGCTGAATCTGTGTTCATATTTTTGCTGTTGTTTGCTGGCTGTTTGTTCGGTCGCAGAATCCTCATTTCTTTATTTTCATTTTACTTCCAGGTACATGCTCCTGAAACACTATTGTTTGTGAAGTTCTCCTTGAAGAATGAAATGAGAAGAAGAAGTTTTAAAGCATAACGTTAATGTTTTGTAGATTCAGTCATGTGAATTCTGATTTTCTTATCTAATGAGTTATACTGTCTATTGAGTTTCTAGTTTGTCTAGATAAGTTTCATTACGGTATCTGATTTGGGACTGTCATGAAAACATAGAAACAAACAGATTGTTGGTTTGAATCAGTAATTTAGGTTCTGTATCTCCTCATTTAAATCCTGGAATGCACTAAACATTCTTTGTCATGTAGCTCATTTAATTTGTTGGCAAATGCTTGTGGTGTTTGGATGTTGAATGTTGAAGGGGCATATGAATATGTTAAACTTTAGAAATAGAGTGAAATTGGGTGCTCATGTAGTCAGCTCAAGGGTAAATATCAGAAAAGGCATCATGATTAGCTAGTTAGTGTCTCAGTAGTTTGTCAATTAATATTGTCTCAATGATTAGCAGGTAAATGTATTTGAGCAATGAATTGGTTGAATTAGTTGTTAGTTGAGTGCCGATTAGTGTTTTCAATAGATGATAATTTTCAGTTTAACTCTGTAGTTAATCATTATCGATTCTGCATAATTGGTTGGGGGTTTTGTGTTGGATGAGACTCGATACTGAGTCCTGACTTCCAATATTGGTCTGGCGAGTCTCAGGCTCATGGGGCCCTAGATGTTGGGCCACTTTCGAGGGAAGGTGGTGTTTTGATATATTGAGCTTGTCTGCCAAGCCCAATAGCTTACATTGATTGTTACTGAACATTTCCATGTAACATAATTGAATCAAATGTGCTAGAATAAAATCAAGGGCCCACAATTGGCATTGCCTTATAAAACAAAACTGACCGAATTTTCTATGCCAATTTCAAGGCCCAACGTGTTAAATGTTTAATTGCCCTTTAATTCAGTAATACATCTCTAGGCTTTATAAGCTAAGTAGCGAGTTTAAATTAAGAGGTTTCCTCTTGTTCAAATTCGGACTTGAGCTTGAGGCCCGGATTTATAATATTAATTAACTAGGCCCTCTTAGAGACAAAATAAGTAGAAAATCGTAGTTTGCGTTAGGGTGGCCTTTAAATAATAGGATGAGATGAGCCTCGCCAAACAAAATGCATAAACTACGGGGCCCTCATTAAATGCTTATATTAAAATACTTAGGATTCTGGACGTGCCATTTAGCAAATTTTCATGGCCTCCCGCAAATTTAATAACACGTTAGTCGCTTTAGGCACGCTCTTTAATAATCTTACCTTCCTAAATTCGGGTGTGTATTTCATACGACCCAAATCCAAATCCCAAAACGTTGAATAAAAATGTTTCGAGGATCTGGGTGCATTTCATGTGACGTGATCCAAAGACACGTTTTTTAAACGACGTTCAGTCTCTTAAAACTTTTAATTAAAAGCGGTTAAATAATTCTAAAAATGCACATAGGTTTGAACATGTACTAAAATCAGATAATTAAGCCGAATATGACACTTGAGCGACCGTGCTAGAACTGCGGAACTCGGGAATGCCTAATACCTTCTCCCGGGTTAACAGAATTCCTTACCCGGATTTCTGGTTCGCGACTGTTAAACAAAGTCAAACCTTTTCCTTGATTCGGGATTTAAACCGGTGAATTGGGACACCATAAATCTCCCAAGTGGCGACTCTGAACTTATTAATAAACGAATCCCATTTCGATTGTCCTTTAATTGGAAAAACTCCTTTATTAAACCCTTATGGGGTGTAGTAAGAAAAAGGAGGTGTGACAGGCATGCGGATGCCAACAGATCTACCTTGGGTCTCCGATCAAGTGAAGCTAGTAGCTAACCTCAGAATCAGCTCTGACCAATACCGAAATCTGCACAGAAAGTGCAGAGTGCAGTATCAGTACAACCGATCCCATGTACTGGTAAGGTTCGAGTCTAACCTCAGCGAAGTAGTGACGAGGCTAAGACAAGACACCTACAAATAATCATGTACAGTATAATAATATATATACCAATAACAATAATGAAAGAAACAAGACAAGAAATATTTGGAGGGGGACATGCCGAGAGGATCACAAGATAAAGAATCACAGCAGTAATATGAACTTGATCAACCAATACCTTAAACAGATAGAAAGAAGTATACACAATAAAGAAAAAATACACGAGATCACCCTTCGTGCTTTTACTGTCAACCTCACCATATGAAATAGTAGAAACGGTACGGCATCACCCTTCGTGCATTAACTCTCTCATAACATGGCACAACATCAACTGTCGTACATTATCACTCACAAAATGGCACGACATCACCATTCGTGCATTAACACTCAAAAAACATGGCACGGCATCACCCATCGTGCATTAACACTCTCCCTCGCAAAAATAATGAACAATAACATCAGAGGGATAAAAATGACAATAACAAGTCTTACTTCAATATTTGGTTCCACAATACCAACCTCATCTTTGAGTCAATACTCAATCAATACCAAGATCAGTAGACATTATAAGAATGATCAACATAACGAGTAACTAGTCTAAGCATGGATAATAGGATTAAAGAAAGCAACAACAACAAGAATAAGACCCACTCACATGCTATGACTCGACAACAATTCATAGGTACTCGTCACCTCACCTATACATTGTACCCGACATTCAAACACGTAGCAAATAGGCAAATAATACCTAAGCCCTCAAGCCAAGGTTAACCACGACACTTACCTCGCTCCAACGGTCAAACTGAAAGCTCAACCACAGCTTTTCACTTCAAACAAGCCTCCAGACAAAAAGAACCTAGTAAATTACCAACCAAATGATTCAATTTAAGCCTTAGGGACTACCCACGATTGCAAAGGATTCAATTTAGAACATTATTGAAAAAGTCAACACCCAGGCCCGCTTGGTCCAAACCCGAAATTCGGACTAAAACCCGATTACCTATTCACCCCTACCCTGGATACATAATTTATTTTGGAATCCGGCCTCAATTTGAGGTCTAAATCCCTAATTTTTGAAATCCCTAGTTTCTACCCAAAAATCCCTAATTCCACCATGAAAACCATAGATTTTAGGTTGAAATCATGCAAAATATAGTGAATGATTGAAAGAAACTAGTTTAGAATCACTTACCTATGATTTGGGGAAGAAAAGTTCTTTGGAAAATCGCCTCTTGTGTCTTAGGTTTTGAAAATTTGAAGAACAAGACAAAAATCCCGTCTAAGTCAATTTACCCAGCTGCAGATGTCGCATTTGCGACCTGGGCTTCGCAAATGCAAAGCCCGCAAATTCGAAGGGACCACCGCAAATGTGAAGTCTTTCACACCACTACTGCCTTCGCAAATGCAAAGATTTGTTCGCAAATGCGAACATGGACCTTCAAAATTGCGACTCTAGGATTGCATTTGTGATCACTACCCTTCCCAGATTTACTTCGCAAATGCGAAGAATGCTTCGCAATTGCGAAGACTGTATGACCCAGCTACTCCTGGCAAATGGGAGAAATAGCTCGCAAATGCTGAACTTGCAGAAGTCGCAAATGCGATACCTGATCTCGCATTTGCGAGATCAGAGCCTTACACCAGCTACTGATACACTAGCAATGTTCTAAGTCATATTTTCACTCCGTAGCCTATCCGAAACTCACCGGAGCCCTCGGGGCTCCAATCTAATCACCCACACAAGTCTTAAAATATCATACAAACTTAATCGCGCGATCAAATCGCCAAAATAAAACCTAGAACTACGAATTTAGCACCAAATCAAATGAGATTTTTAACAAAACTTTGAAACTTCTATTTTCACAATTGGACGTCCGAATCATGTCAAACCATCTCCGTTTCTCACCAAATTTCACAAACAAGTCATAAATGTGGTGTTGGACCAATACCGGGTTCCAAAACCAAAATAGGGACCCGATATCCAAAAAGTCAAACCTTGGTCAAACATTTCAAATTAACTAAGCCATTAACTTTCAAATTTCGACAAAGTCCGATATCTCGGGCTAGGGACTTCCGATTTTGACTCCAGAAATACGTCCAAGTCCAAATCTTGATACAGACCCACCGGAACCGTCGAAACACAAATCCGGGTCCGTATACCAAAAATGTTAACTAAAGTCAACTCAAATGATGTTTTAGGCAAATTTTCTCATTTTTTTATAGTTTTAACATAAATGCTTTTCACAAAGACACCCGGACTATGCACGCAAATCATGGAAGGCCTAAACATGACTTTTAAGGCTTCGGATCACAGATTTTAGGTTTCAAAAAGTGAGATGACCTATCGGGTCATCACATTTGATGTTAGCTCTCAGTTGAAAAAGAATAAATCTTATAATTGTAATAGTAGACACATGAAATTGAGACATGATGTCATAAAACAACTGTTGAGAGATGGAATAATTTCCATTGATTATGTAAAATCAGAGATAAATTTGGCTGATCCTCTGACTAAACCTGTGGGAAGAAAATTAATTCTTCAAACCTCAAAAGAGATGGATTAAAGCCGACATGTTGTCAATAGAGATGGTAACCCAACCTATGTGATTGGAGATCCCGTGAAGTAGGTTCATATGGGTAATAACAAGTCAATATTGATACTGAAGCACTAAACGAGAGTGCTTGACTGCTACTAATTGAGAGGCTGAGTTATAACTCTTAATGAAATTCATATTCCTTACGGATGGTCTATTTAAAAGCATAATACACTTGATGAATTCACCTATATGAGAGTGGAGTGGGCCGCTCCTATGAGATTTGGCCTAGTCTCTAGAGCCCTCATGAATTACCACGCATGCGCATGGCCTATTGGACGCAAAACCGCGTTGAACAACAAAATTATCGGGTGTCGAAATGTGATTGATAAAATCTCTGACTTACAAAATTATTGGTTCATAGGAATATTATATTTCACCGGTAATTCTTTGAGTTAAATTTTATTGGTCTAAGTTTTGTTCATAGTCCAGAGACACCAACCTACATTATGTTTGAAATCTGTGTTCAAAATCATAAAGTTAGAGAAGGAAAAACATCAGTTCGATAAACAAAACATAAAATAATTTCCGAGTCCACAAGTTGCTTGTATGTCCTTAAGGAATTTAATCCCCTCACTGTTGCCCAAGGTTATGGATTACTTCCTCCCAGTATAGATTAAAAAATTACTTTGTAGTACTAGCAATCGAAATTACAGAATTTCAACAAACTCTACAAACGGAGCAAATCACACTTTACTCTTCTGTTATATGGAAAAACAATGCAACAATGTAGGGAAAAGGGGAGAAATTTTCAGATTTTCCATCTGTGAAATTGAGGCGAAGCACTAAGTTTATAGACAATGAACTAGGGATAAATAGGTGCAATCCAATAGGTGCCTCTTCCATTTCCCATTCACACCCTTTAGAAAAGACCCAACATATTTATCCTTTATTCCAGAGAATTTTGCATAAACATATTTCATTTAAGATGTCTTTTCTTTCTTTGAGATTGCAAAAGAAGAAATTGCTCTTGAAGACGTTTTGATCAAATTTGGCTAGCCTTTTGTTTCAAAGTGTTTTTGTTGTCAAGTAGCACAAGGTGAATTAGTACAATATTATTACGGTCCCTTTTACGGATCTAGTTATGGAAAGATGCAAGACCAAATAAGAGTTAACATGAAGTAAATCAGGAGTTTGAGAAGAACTTTTCTTTTTGCAACCTATGGTGTTGGTTAGTTAAGAGAGAACCTGCAATCTCTTGAGGTAAAGTACTCAAAGACTGCAATAATTTTTTACATACCTTTTCACTAAATTCAAATAACTTTAAATGCAAACACAGATAGATTAATGACCCACCTAAAAATTGGGAAATAACTTCCCTACTACTCATAACTACTACTACTATTACTAACTGTTATAGGAACATAACTAACAGATGCCTAAAGTTGTTGAACTCATCTACTTTCTGATCCTCTGAAACTTTCCATGTGTAAATCATTGGCAGACTAAAGGAGTGCTAACATTACTCCCCTTCTTCAAGTCGCTTGTCCTCATGTGGAAAGTGTTGAAAGCATTGTCGGTAATCAAATCAGTGCTACGATTTGACTCGTGTATTAGATTCTTTCTCCTCTTCCTCTACAGACTCGGGGTGTGTTTGATATAATGGAAATATTTTTCGTGAGAAATGTTTTTCAAGAAAATGTTTTTTTGGAAAATAAGTAGTAATCTTATTCATTTTTCGGTGTTTGGTACGCAAATTAAGGAAAATGACTTCTCAATAGTATTCATAAATAATTTAGATATAATAAACATGAAGCCATAAACTTTCAAACCGACAACCTTCCGAACCCACAAATTTTATAAACTTTCGAACCGCTAAACTTTCAAAATCGCGAAATTTCGAACTCGTAAACTTCCAAACACATAAACCTCCAAACTCATAATTTTGGAACTTGTAAAATTTTGAATCTTTAAACCGATAAATAAAAAAAATTAAAAACTGAAAAATATATTTGAAAAGTTTTTTTTTTAGGGGGGGGGGGGGGTAGGGGGTAGGTGGGTCGACGTAAAACGGTAAAAAAAACCGAAAAAAACGAAGTTAAAAATTTAAACTAA
>NC_031990.1:38131750-38201313 GCF_001879085.1 Nicotiana attenuata
AACGAAAAAAAAAAACAGAAATTTTAAATTACAAAAAAAAGTAAATTTTTTTTTTGTACGGGTGGGGGTGGGGGGGAGGGGTGTTTGGAGGGTGTTGGGGGTGGGGGTGGGGGTGGGGGTGGGGGTGCGGTGGGTTGGAGGAGTAGTAGGATGGGTGGTAACGGAAAAACTGAAATTGAAAAAAAAAAGCCTTTTCTGGATAGGGGGTGGGGTGGGTTGGTGAGGGTGGGGAAGGTTGAGAGGAACTTTTGGAAAATGTTTTCCCTTCTCTTGACAATGAAAACATTTTCCTCTATTTGGAGTAAAATGAGTTCATAAGGAAAATGTTTTGCAAAATATTTAAGGCAATCAAACATCGAAAAATTGGAAGACATTTTCCGAAAAATGTTTTCCTTCATACCAAACACACCCCCAATCTAGAGTAATTTCTTAATGGCCCAAGGTGAATGGTCCACACAATTGAAATAAACTCCCTAAAGGAATTTTTCCTCCATCTCGGATCTGGTCAATTCTTTTACAAATCTGGTGTCTCTTTGAGGTGATATATCTATTTTATTTGATTTTTACGGATATCATGCCGAATGAAGGGGTTGTCCTTGAGTTCATAAAGCTGGGACATACTCACTGTCGAAGCCAAATCAGGAGGATTATGAAACTCCACTTCAGTTGCTATATAGCCAACAAGACCACTTATATAAAGTTTAATTTTTTTCGACTGTTGTCGCGCCCCGTTTTCTCATGAAAGCGGCTTCGACGTGTGACGACTCTTTAAATAGGTACTAAAAAAGAAGAGTCACCACCTAACAATTTTAATGTGCGTTAGGGCACCTATTTGCAAATGACTCTGATTTAACTAATCTATATCACCAGAGATCGGGTAAGGGCTCAAGTTACCTCAAAGAGAAGGTGTTAGACACTCTTTGAGGTCCACAACTGTGGGTCACGTCGGAAGTTCATTCTATGTTGATAATTAGATTATAATTGTCCTATGTGATCATATAAGCGAGGGAAGACAAAGAATTTAAAGATTCTATTATTACCAAGTATAGCGAAAATTGGACAACAATTAAGCTATAAAGATAATAAGTACAAGTCTTTAGATGTTACACAGTACAACCTAATTGTTCTAAATTCAACGACTAAGTTTGAACAATAATCATTTAAAGGAGGGAGGTCCGAAGTTTTTTAGCCTAAAGGATCACCCGGTACTACATGAATAATAATTCATAACTCCCCTAGGGTAGGCGTTGCTCACATTATTCAGCGGGCACAGACTATCATCTCCTGCTACCCAATTACTATGTTAATTAACCCGAATACCTATTCCGATATGAGTTCAACCATACTAAAATTATCAAATTTCGATATCATTTCGTCCCTCAAATCATAATTTTTCATTTTGAAAACTTTCTTCAAAAACCACCATTTTAATCAACTCAAAACACAAATTGAATGATAAAATTAAAGATAAAATCATGGAATATAATAAATTCTAGGTGAAGAACACTTACCCAAACGATTTGCTTGAAAACCCCACAGAGAATCGCTCAAAACTGAGCTCTAAAAGTCAAAATATGATAAAAATGGTCTAACCCTCGATTTGAAGATCTTATAATCTGCCCAGATGACTATACATCGCGATCGCGGAAAAACCATCGCGATTGCAAAGAAGGAAAAGAAGGCTGCCCAGAACGACCCTGCGCGAACGCAAAAGAAGAGATGCGAACGCCGCTAATAGTAAGCTAGACTTACGCGATCGCATGCCCAAAGACTCTAACGCAAAGAACAGAGTGAGGAAGCAAGGCAACCAATACGGGAACGCGGAAGATCAAACGCGAACGCGGTGCAGAAGATTCCATAGGTTCGTGACCGCCTACCGTACTACGCCAATGCGATGAAGAAAAATGGGGCAGATCAACAGAACACTACGCGATCGCGATTGGAACTACGCGACCGCGAAAGAGAACTCCAGACACCAGAAACCAGCAATCCAAAAATAGAAGAAATTGATCCGTAGCTCATCCGAAACACACCTGAAGCCCTCAGGACCCCGTCTAAACACACAAAATAAGTTCTATGACCTAACGACGACTCGCTCGGGGTCTCAAATCACATCAAACAACACCGAAAAAGCAAATCGCGCCAAGAATCGAACTTATGAACTTTCAAATCTTCCAACTTCTAAAACTCGCGCCCAAACCTATCAAACCAATCCAGATTGACGTCAAAATTTTCAGGCAAGTTCCAAATGACATGATGGAGCTGTTTCAACTCTCGAAATCTCATTCCGTCCTCGATAGCATAAAAGTCAACTATGGGTCAAACTTCTCTATCTTCAAAACATAAACTTTTCCAGCTTTCGCCGAAATGCCTCAAATTACCCTACCGACCTCCAAATCCAAATCCGGACGCACGCCTAAGTCCAAAATGACCGTACGAAGCTGTTGAGATCATCCAAAACCCGTTCCAGAGCAGTTTACACAAAAGTCAAGTTCCGGTCAATTCTTACCGCTTAAGCTTCCAAAGCTGAAATCTTTCTTCCAATTCGACTTCGAATCATCCGGTAACTGAATTCAACCACGCATGCAAGTCGATACACATAATATGAAGCTGTTCAAGACCTTATGTTACCGAACGGAACTTAAATTCTTAAAACGACCGACCGGGTCGTTACATCCTCCCTCTCTTAAATAAACATTCGTCCTCGAACGTGCGCAGAATTGCCTCGAAGCCGTCAAATCACTGAATGTACACATCCAAAATACACTCGCGGGTGACCCCACGTTACCCCAATCCACAAAAGCCTGACGACACCAACCTAACTGTAATTTAGCCTTTCTACCAATATCGATAAGCCTTATAGCCAAAATCCTCACCTTCCATTCATCTCCAAAAGACCCGATTCCAATCCCATATCCGATACCAATCTCAACCACCTTCAACAACTCATGCCTACACCCACAAGGTTCGACCACACAACATCGCACACCACACATAGGACCATAATAACGTTTATGATCACAACAGTTGCCCGTAATCAAAACCAGCACTAACCATTAGTCCCACATCCCATAGGAACCCATTTCAAACTTGCACCACACTATGATGATGCAAGAACCACGAATACCTCTTAACTATACACCCGAATCAATAAGTCACGACAGACACCACCGGGCACACACCCTGCAAGCTAAAATTCAAGAAGCACAGAACGAAAATGACTAAATATGCAAGAAGAAACACATAAGAGAAATATCAAACAAGCCCAACAGGCACAAATCTCGATTAGTACCATACGGCGAATCAATTTAAATAGGAAAATCAAAGTACATGAACAAATTATAAGGATCTCATCCTGGTATAACTTTATACCGCAGTACGCAGCCCGACATAAACATATCAAATCACAAGAAATCGCGAGGGTCACGCCCTCAACTCTAAATCATAGGTCGAATATACATCATACCAATTGAAATTCTCCACTAACACAGTCCCGCCAATGAAATCACAACACTCTCTGAACTCTCACCCCGATGGAGTATCAAATCACAAATCATAACCAAGAATGCTAATGAGTCACATCAAAACCTACCATAATGGACAACAGGAACTCACTACTAGTCTCGTACCTCTGAATAATGAATAAAAACAAACGATAGACACGGGTTACCACTCATTGAACCTCCCAACAAGGCAACACATAAATAGAATACTGAGCCCTGAACTTACCCATAGGTGGAACAACAAATAGGGGAACTCACCCTGATAAGCAGAACTCTAACAAAATACGAATGGTGCTGCACTAGGACAGCTCGAAAGCATACATGTATGATCTCATCCGGCGCAGCGGCCTCAAGCCTGCTATATGAAACACATCAATGGGCCGGGCCTCCTCTCTTGGGCGCCCTCTACTCACTGAATACCCCATTGTGACACATCTGTCCGGAGTTTGGGACAATCTCTCACCGGGTGTCTAGTATCTCCACACTCAAAGCAACTTCTCTACTGACGTGGCTGTGGAAATTATGCAGTACGGTTACCCTGAGACCCATGAGCACCTGAAACACTGTGTGAAGAGGAAGTGCAAACTGAACTAGCTGACCCACAAAACCCCTACCATGTCGTACCTTACCTCCAAAATAAGGATCAGTAGATCTCTCCGTCCTACGAGGCCTCTTCGCCTTCCTGACCCCTATCTCCTGACCTCACATGTCCTCTCTCTCATGGCCCCGCCTATTCTCTCGCTCCCGGTCCCACATGCCCTCTGACCGGCGAGCGATCCGTAACACTTGCTGAAACAAAACATCTCACTCCAAATCCCAAGCCATGCTGAACCGAATATCAAGTTTGAGCCCCTCAATGAATCTACTGACACGCTCTCTAACTGTGGTGACCAAGGCAGGTGCATGCCTATCCAAATCACTAAATTTAACGGCATACTCCATTACTAACATAGTGCCCTGACGCAGCTGCTCAAACTCCGCGCGCCATGCATCCCGAAGGGGCTGAGGTGCAAACTCTCTCAAGAACATCTCCGAAAACTGAACCCATGTAAGTGAAACTGCATCGGCCGGGCTACCAACTCGTATGCCCGCCACCACAGATAAGCAAATCCCTTAAGTTGGAACATCATAAAAGCAACCCTACTTGTCTCAACAATACCCATAGTGCAGAGAATGTGATGGCACCCCTCAAGAAAACCATGAGCACTCTCTGATGCCAAACCACTGAATGTAGGAGGGTCATATTTCTTGAACCATACAAGTCTCTCTTCCTCATATGCTGCAACCCTGACCACGTGCTGAACTGGAACCACAAGCTTGTCGCCATAACACCTGGAACCTGCACAATGTGAACTCGCTGCTTTGGAGTGTGGACGGCGGGAGTCTGAGTTCCTCCCCCGATCTATGAAGTAGCTGGTGCAACCGAAATTAACCCTGCCTGATCGAATGTACCAAAGATGCTAAGGAACCGTGCTAAGGTCTCCTGAAGTCCGGGGGTGACAGCAGGCCCCTCCGGTACCTGCCCCCCAACTGGAACTACTGGCGACTCCTCAACTGCTGCTCTGATAGGTGCCCTAGCTGCGGCACGTGCTCCTCGTCCGCCTCTGCCTTTGCCTCTAGTGATACATACTCTGGGAGCAGCGTTATCGGTAACTACAGCTCATATCCTTACCATTTGTGAGAGAATGGAATGATAAAAGCTCAAACTTCGAGATCAATAAATTCGTACGATAGGAATGAATGAAGTGAAACTGTCCTAATAGTTCCGCAGCCTCTCGAAGATAAGTATAGACATCTCCGTACCGATCCGCAAGACTCTACTAAACTATGACTCATAGCACTTATGAACCTAGGGCTCTGATACTAACTTGGCACGACCTGATTTCCCCTCTGTTGGGTATCGTGATGACACCTAGTCTTGGGGACTAGGTAAGCCTAACATTAATTGATACAACAACATTATTGAAATAATATCTAACAATTTGAAATAGAAATCTCTTAATATTTATAGATCCCAAAACCGGTAGTACAAGTCATAAGCTCTATAGAGTTCGCGACAACTTCAAAAAACAATTGTTTGGAATTAAGTATAAACAGTGTAGATACAAAGTAGGAAGGTCACTCCAAAGCCTAGGTTTACCTTGAGTCTCCTTAGTAAGTATCCGCATAACTACTAATGATCAAACACCTGGATCTGTGCAAAAAAAAAACTGTACAAAAGTGTAGTATGATCACACCATAGTAGTGCTTAGTAAGTATCAAGACTAACCTCGGTGGAGTAGTGACAAGGAACAGTCAAGACACCACTAGTCCAATAAACTGAAAAAGTATAAGTATAGGAACAATAGAATATAATATCTATATAAAGGCTAATATGGAAAACAATACATTAATTACAATAAGAAAGGAAAACAACAAGTATCAGTGGAATACCATAATAATGACACCAAAGAGTGAATGAAAACACAACCTAAATGCTACATCACAGTTACATCAAAGACAAGTGATAACTCAGCAACTACGACTGCTCTCACATCAGGTTTTAGTCATCAAATTTGACGAGGTGCCAAACCTCAGACAAATCACAACTCACGGTTCTCAATACCTGAACCCTAATACTTGGCATCATGTGCCTTCGTTACACCTCATAACCGCTATGGTGACTCACGTGCCCAATAGAGCCATTCTCACATAGAAAGCAAGTAAACAAGGGTGTGCATCTATACTCCACAATATCAAGAAACCCTTTATCCGATAAGAGTGCTTAACTACATGTATACTTGTGCAAGTGTCTTAACATAGTTCATACCAGCTAATAAGCATAAGGCAAAGAACGGACAGCACGTAGAATGTTTTCTCACGACTTTCACAATATAAAGCTCACACAGGTAAATGCACGACTACACAAATATCAACAGCAAGAATGCCCCCAGGCAATCACAAATCATCACAATCAATCCCTAATATAGCCCACCTTGTCTCGTCATGTGTGCAATAGTAAAGTAAATGCCCTCCTTGTCTCACCACACGAGCATAATAATGTTCCCACCTTGTCTCGCCACACGCGCAACCCACCCACCCATACCCCCTCCCCCCACACATATATATATATNTTAAGACAAGTCCTAGTTCAAGCCTCAAGGACATGCGGACCGCACAATTATTGTGCGGCCGCAGAATTCAGCCACGCAGTAGCACTCAGATTTGTGAAGTCCGTAGAAAGGGCCTATGCAGCCGCACCAGGAAATGTGCGGACTGCAGAACACTCCAGATGCGGCTGCATCCCAGAATTATGTGGTTGCAGACCAAGCTCCTGTCAAGACTGAAGAAGAAGTGCGGACTGATCGCGGCATACTCCGCACTACTAATTAAGTAGCAAGAGAGGGTTGGAGCAGCTTTTACCCGATTTTGGGTCGGGATCGGTATCCACAGAGAGCTAGAATTGGAATCGAGTATCTATCTAGTTTAGGATTGCGTATGTGTTCCAAATTACACTTCTAATCATTTTTGGGGTTTTTGTTTACTTCTACTATTATCAAACTACAAATGGTAATTGCAACTAAATTATGCTAAGAGTTATAATGCTACGAGTTGTTCAAATAGGTTAAAAAGGCACTAGGGTAGTGACTTTCGCCTAGGTGGTCAATTGACGGGTACTTGAGTCTAAGGCACGTTTGACATATTTGGGGAGTATGATATAACCGTTGCACGACTTTACCCACTCTACACCTCTCGGTGGTTCGAGTGATTTTGCCCGAATTGACTTTCTCAAGACCAATTGGGTATGCAAATTTGCACAAGAAACTAGGGTTCAAGTCGGGTTTTACTCTCTCGAGGTTTTACCCTTTAATTGGGGCTATCAATATCTTGAGTACGCCCAAATTCCTTGTTGGACCAATTTCGGAGATTTAGGCTCTCTTTCTCAAGAAGAGCTCAAGTCAACTCAACACAAACTAGTGTTTGCAACCACTAATTCAGAAATTAACCATGAAATTGGCCAAATAACAAACACCCATAGTCAAATTAGCCCTAAAATACAATACCCATCAATTACCCACACTAGGGTTGAGCCACAACCCTAGCTTATGGGTCTAGCTACTCATAATTAAAGAAGAAAAACAAGAAATAGATGAAGATAAACTCATATTAATTAATTACTAAGATAAACACAAAGATTCAATGATGAAATGTAGATAAAATTGCCCAAAATGGCTACAAACTTCGAACCCACGAGCGCAGCTATGAACAGATACTATCTGCTTGACCTAAAAATGAAAAAGAAGCTATTTATACTAAGATGACAATTCTGGACAAAAATGCCCCTGCGGGGTTAGTGCGGCCGCACACCATTTTGTGCGGTCCGCACTAGGGCTCTGAACCTCAAAATCTAACTCTCTGAACTCAGGCATTGTGGACCGCACAGGATGGACTGCGGCCGCGGAGGCTTCTTGCGCGGTCCGCACAAAATCGACTGCGGACCGCATTTGCTTGAAACTCTAAAAATGGCATCTCTCTGATCTTGTATTCTGCGGACCGCACTAAATCGAGTGCGGTCGCATTGCCTTCAGTGCGGACCGCACAAATCCTAGTGCGGTCGCATTGCCTTTATGCCTGAAATTCCACCTCTCTGAATCTCTTAGTGCGGACCGCACAAAGCGGTGTGCGGCCGCACTGGGCCTGTTTTGCCTGAGCTTGTCTTGTCTTTGGCACTTGTGCAAGTTTCACTCCTTTTGAGCTGATCTTTGACATCTTGTCCTTTTGTTGATCAAACCTGCAATCAAGTACAACTTGTGAGCCTTTGGGGACTATTTTGTATGAATTTCTAATCAAAGCATAAGCAAGAAGGAGTATAAAATGCGTCAAAATCCCTAGTTATCAACTCCCCCATACTTAAGCTTTTGCTTGTCCTCAAGCAAACAAAATAAGACCCACCCCTTGAGGGAACATTCAAGAAATTTTCAGCTTTCCTAAAGTAACCTCATCTAGCATCAATTGGGACTAATAATTGCCCTCAATACAAATGAATCATTAACAACTTTTACTCCTTGAAACACCATGGATTAAGTGTGACACAAGAGCATCAAGAATTGACTCAACACATCAAAGAACTCTTTTCTATTACTTTGGTCATTGTGGAACCCAAGCTCACACATCCTCAACTCTCCCTAAGCAATCCTCACCTTTAAGATAGTGGCACTCAGAACGAGGATAATGGGAATTCACTCATCTCTCTCAAGAAAAAGCCACAAGTCCGGCTCTAGGTACCATATGCTTGCCCCTTATGTGAGTATCCACTAATGTAAGCTTCATTCAACTCAAGATCATATAGGGCTTTTGTGGAGACATTGTGAAGGCTTTTGGTTCAGGATAGGAAATGTTTTGGTCTAAGTAGGTTCCATCTTCCCTTAAGCACTTCTTTTGATTCATTTGGCATCCATTCACTTGACTCCTTGAGTCATTTCACTTCTTTCTAAGGGGTTAGAGAGACACACTGTCACTCTTTCTTATGCATTTCAAACCTTTTCTCCTTTTTCAACTTTCCACACCTTTCATTTTTTGCTTTTCTTTGAATCCCTTTTTATTCTTTTTCACATTGAAATTTCTTTTTGTCTTTTTGCTTTTCTTTCTTTTTCATTGACTTTCCTTTTCTTCATTTTTGTGCCTTTTTACCACTTTGTTGAAATCCTCGTCTCTCCCCCCAAACCTATACTTTTGCCATGTGCTAAAGGAAAGATCGGGGTGTCAAGAGAGGGTATCTTTTAGAACGGGTATAGGCTTGTATCATGGTTCTTGAAGGAAAAAGGTCTAAGGCTCAAAAGGGTTGACTAGGGATCTTATCATTGGTAGGTTATGGAAGTGTTCAAGCTATCATTTGGACCAAGGAGAGCCTATAATCATCTCTCAAGTCAAAATTCACTTAGGATTTCGCCTCAACAAACATTCAGGGCAAGTTCTAGACCAATGGCTCGGGACATGGACTTGCAATACGATTACTCACCACACAAGCTATGGGATTGCTAAAGACACAGAGTCGGGGGCCCACAACGACCTTAGATAAGATTTGAGCAAACAGTGGTCCCGAAAAACCACTTGATGATTATCGGTCAACACAAGAGTCTCAAGGTCACTACTTTCACCATCCTAAACACAACAAATTGTTTTTGACCATAAGATCAAAGGCAAATGTACTAGGCCCAAGTGAAGCTTTGCTTGAGGCACCCTTAACTACCACCTACTAAAAACAAAAAGAAAAACGGACTCAAACCTTTAAGAAGCTTGTCACGCCATCCATCATTGGGAAGAGCCACCCTGTTCACACAACACTCCACCTTTGGAAAGAACCGTGGCATTAAGAAAACCAAAGGCTTATTGCAAACATTGCAAACAAGAAGTACGAATCTCAAATAAGAAGCTAAGAATGAAAAACTTGGAAAGTAGAATGAATATATACAAGAGGGGATTTGAATATACAATAGATGGGATGAATATATACAATGTAACATAACTTTATATACAGACCCAAAGTAAAATAAAAGTGCGATAAATGTACGAAATGTTAAAATTATATACAACCCNTATATATATATATATATGTATCGCGACTTCTCACGTTGCATGTGCAAATATCAATAGTAACAACAGCACGGCAGGAACCTCGCGCAACCCCATAACAACAACCGCACGGCAGAAACCTCATGCATCACAATGTCAACAACCGCACGACAGAAAACTCGTGCATCACGACAACAAGTACAACATCAACAATGACAATAATATAAAGTACGGTAAGTAAATCAACTCAAGAACTTTAAATCGCCAAGAAAGGGTAGAACCAATTCACAAGGAATAACTACAGTAAACAATGCTAAGGAGAACAACTTAACAAGGGAAAACTAATATGCTGCAACGATCCCACCATATATAATTCAACAATAAGGAAGCTAACACGAGTCAAATAGTTCAAAATAAAGACAAGTCAACTAAGATATAGGATGTCTAAACGCCTTTTAAGGTTGAGCACACGAAGGATATTCAACAATTTAATTAAGGATAAGCAGCGGAAAGATAATCATAACCTCAATTAAGACTAAACAATTATAGGATGTGGTGAGAATAATTTCAAATAAAGGTAAACAGTTATGAAAAGATAGCGTGACAATCGAAGAGGTAAAATCCTTAGTTAAGTCAAATAAGAGTCATATAGGCAATAAGAGTGAATCCTAAAGCAATTAATTCTAATTTAAGCATGTAGAGGTGAAACTAGTAAATAGGAACCCAATCATGTCAAGTACAACTTCATACTCAGTGAATATAAAGACCTAATAACCCTAAAAGGCAAACTTTCGAGCATAAGTTCGAGCACGCACTCATCACCTCGCATACATGGACTACAATTAACATAAAAGAGTCAAATCCAAAGGGGAAATCCCCCACACAAGGTTAGGCAAGATACATACCTCAAAGAAGACAAACCGATACTCAAAAATGAACTTGTCGGGTGAAATGACCTCCGGACGGCTCAAATCCAACCAAAATAACTTCAAAGCACAAATAAAACTCATAAGAAACTATTCCGTATCATAAAGACTCAATCTTTATCAAAATATAAAAATCAGTCCAAAAGTCGACTCCCGAGCCCGCACCTAGGAACCCGACAAATTTTACAAAACCCGAACACCCATTCCGGAAGAGTTCAACCATACTATTATCAAATTCGGATATCCTTTCCTCCCTCAAATCATCATTTTTTCGTTTTGAAAACATTCTTCAAAAACCACCATTTTCCACAACTCAAAACACATCTTAAAGGATAAAAATAAAGATAGAATCATGGAATGTGATAAATTCTAGGTGAAGAACACTTACCCCAATCGATTTCCTTGAAAAAACCACAAAGAATCACTCAAAACCGAGATCTACAAGTCAAAACATGATAAAAATGGTCTAACCCTCGATTCAAAGATCTTATATTCTGCCCAGATGACAATGCAACGCGATCGCGGAAAAAACATCTATTTACCGTGAAAATGATAATAAGAATTAAATTTTTTGATGGGACTCTAAAAATACGTGATCTATTTTATTGCTAGTTGTTAAGCACATGATGCTATGTGTATGAAGTTTAGAGACGAAAAATGAGCTAAAGATAAGGCGATAATCAAACTGAGAGACTGATCAATCGGGGCCTCGCGGTCGATTCCTGGGCTCGGCTACGAGCTATCGAGGGTGATCGGGGTAGGGCTAACAGCTATTAATAAATCAATGAAGGCTCTTTATGGCCAATGATAATCATTAAATGATGAACAAGTATGAAGACAATAAATGAAGGCAATAATAACAAGAAGGTATTCGTGTGGAGCAGCTGGAGCAACAGAGTTACAAAAATGACAAGGATCCTCTTTATATAGGAGGGGAATCCCAAAGAAGTACAAGAGGCATTAATCACAAAGATAGGGAGATGGGACAGCTAAGTGACACCCTAACTCGGATTCGAAGTAGATCAGCAGATTCTGTCAGCCTTAGGCGCGTGCCTTGGGAACTTCCCATTTCTACCACTACCGTGATCATTGCTACTATGAGGTCGAGTGTCGTTGACCCTCGAGGGAAGATGCTCGACCATGGCCTCGAGCCTTCAAGATGACTTTCTTTAGCGCTTTAATGATGAGAAATTGGACCCTCCGACTTCGTCGTATACAGATAGTCCCCACGTTTCCTGGAACAAAGTGATAGGAAATGATTTTGAGTTTCTATTCCGAGGATACCATTGATGTGACGTCAGCCTATCAAGGCGTTAAATGCAACATCCAAAAGTCCGCGTAAGGGTCGCCGTCAAACGTGACTATCGAGGAGTCCTCGAACCGCTATTAGTTCGTCCCTTCCGCTGCCCATACCGTTCTTATAAATATACCAACCATTTGATAATCCTTACTTTCCCAACATCTTCAAATTCCGAATCCAGGCCCATCTCCTTTTGCATTCTTTCTTCTTACTTTCTGAGAGAGAATTTCACCATTGCAATGGCCAAAACTTCCAGGATGGTTCCTTGGCGGGACGAAGTCGCCTCTTCATCCAGGACGTCTAAGGAGAAAACTAAAGTGATACCCACCCTAGGACAGTATACTCCCCCCGATCTCGATATGTTGAAAGACTTTACCACTGACAAAACCTCTTCTGCACCGGGCCGATGCGAGCACGTGTCCCGGTATATCAGTGTCATAACCAATATAGATAAGGTGAAGGGAGATTAGCGATGGAGAGAGACAGTGGAGGTGGAGATTCCCGGCCTTGATGAGGTTATAACGGATTATAAAGCCGGTTTCCTCCATGTGTACACTTAGCCCTTTACTTTGGGTCCGGCCGATACTTTTGAACCCCCTCCCCCAGAGATAGATCCGGTTATCCTCTACTTTTGCAACAAATACCAGGTGAAGCTCGGTCAAATCTATCCCTCTTTTTAGAGGATAGTCTTGATGCTCCGCCATTTCACCGATAAGGTTGGGGGAGAGACCTTTACCCTCAACCATTTGATTAGGATGTACAGCCCCCAGTTCTATCGAGGCTTGATTAGGCTTTGTCACCGATCCAAAAAATCATTTTTCTCGAGCACCAACAAGGACAAGGATCGAGGATGGATGAGTAGGTTCGTCCGGGTTAAAACTTCGGACATCATTCCGACCGGGAGGATGCCTTTCCCGGAGAGGTGGAATACACCGCGTAAGCATTTTTTCCTTCGGACATGTTTTGTGATCTTCTTTCCTTTCTTCCGAAAAAATGATCTCTTTTTGGTTTCTGCAGCTGTCGCTTGGTATCCTGAGGCTGTCTCGGACCTGCCAAGGTGGATCGAGCAGTTGGTAACGAATTCCCATATCTTGCCCGATCTTGGACTGACCTGGCTAAAAAGCGGTGGGTGGCCAAGAACCATGGTAAGGTGTTCCTTGCCACCTATGTCTTGGCCTTGCGTTTCTCCCTGTACTTTTTGTGCTGATATGTTCTGGTAATTGCCCTTGTGCAGGTGATCGCGGCCTACTCCGCACTACTAATTAAGTAGCGAGAGAGGGTCGGAGCAACTTTTACCCGATTTAGGGTCGGGATCGATATCCACAGAGAGCTAGAATTTGGAATCGAGTATCTATCTAGTGTAGAGTTGCATATGTGTTCCAAATTGCACTCCTAAACATTTTTGAGGTTTTTGTTTACTTCTACTATTAACAAACTACAAATGGTAATTGCAACTAAATTATGCTAAGAGTTATAATGCTACGAGTTGTTCAAATAGGTTAAAAAGGCACTAGGGTAGTGACTTCCGACTAGGTGGTCAATTGACGGGTACTTGAATCTAAGGCACGTTTGACATATTTGGGGAGTATGATATAACCGTTGCACGACTTTACCCACTCTACACCTCTCGGTGGTTCGAGTGATTTTGCCCGAATCGACTTTCTCAAGACCAACTGGGTATGCAAATTTGCACGTGCAACTAGGGTTCAAGTCGGGTATTACTCTCTCGAGGTTTAACCCTTTAATTGGGGCTATCAATCTCTTGAGTACGCCCCAATTCCTTGTTGGACCAATTTTGGAGACTTAGGCTCTCTTTCTCAAGAAGAGCTCAAGTCAACTAAACACAAACTAGTGTTTGCAACTACTAATTCAACAATTAACCATGAAATTTCCCCAAATATCAAACGCCCATAGTCAATCTAGCCCTAAAATTCAAGACCTATCAATTACCCACACTAGGGTTGAGCCACAACCCTAGCTTATGGGTCTAGCTACTCATATTTAAAGAAGAAAAGCAAGAAATAGATGAAGAACAATTCATATTAATTAATTACTAAGATAAAATAGAAGATTTAATGTTGAAATGAAGATAAAATTGCCCAAAATAGCTAAGAAACCCGAAGTCACGAGCGCAGCTATGTTCTGATACTATCTGCTTGACCTAAAAATGGAAAAGAAGCTCTTTATACTAAGTTGACAATTCTGGACAAAAATACCCATACAGGGTTAGTGCGGACCGCACAAAATGGACCGCAGTCCGCACTAGGGCTTTGGACTTGAAAAACTGCTCTCTGAACCTTGGCATCGCGGACCGCAGAGAATGGACTGCGGCCGCGGAGGCTTCTAGTGCGGTCCGCATAAAAAGGACCGCAGACCGCATTGGCTTGACATCCTGAAATTGCAGCTCTCTGATTCTCCAAGCTGCGGACCGCAGAGAATGGACTGTGGCTGTGTTGATCTCAGTGCGGATCGCACAAAAAGGTAGTGCGGCCGCACTGCCTCTTGGCCCAAAAATCCACCTCTCTGAATCTCCCAGTGCGGACCGCACAGAATGTAGTGCGGCCGCACTGGCCTTATTTAGCTTGAGCTTTGTCTTGTCTTTGGCGCGTGTGCAAGTTTCACTCCTTTTGAGCTTATTTTTGACATCCTGTCACTTTGTTGATCGAACCTGCAATCAAGCACAACTTGTGAGCCTTTTGGGACTATTTTGAATGAATTTCTAATCAAAGCATAAGCAAGAAGGAGTATAAAATGCGTCAAAATCCCTAGTTATCAACTCCCCCAAACTTAAGCTTTTGCTTGTCCTCAAGCAAACAAAATAAGACCCACCCCTTAAGAGAATGTCCAAGAAATTTTCAGCTGTCCTAAAGTGACCTCAACTAGCCTCAATTGGGACTAACAATTGCCCTCAATACACATGAATCATTAACAACATTTACTATTTGAAAACACCATGGATCAAGTGTGACATAAGAGCATCAAGGTTGACTCAACACATCAAAGGACTCTTTCTATTACTTTAGTCATTGTGGAACCCAAACTAACACATCCTCAACTCTCCCTAAGCTAACCTCACCTTTAGAATAATGGCACTCAGAACGAGGTAAATGGAACTTCACTCATCTCTCTCAAGAAAAAGCCACAAGTCCGGCTCTAGGTACCATATGCTTTCCCCTTATGTGAGTATCCACTAATGTAAGCTTCATTCAACTCAAGATCATATAGGGCTTTTGTGGAGACATTGTGAAGGCATTTGGTTCAGGGTAGGAAATGTTTTGGTCTAAGTAGGTTCCATCTTCCCTTAAGCACTTCTTTTGATTCATTTGGCATCCATTCACTTGACTCTTTGAGTCATTGCACTTCTTTCTAAGGGGTTAGAGAGACACACTGTCACTCTTTCTTATGCATTTCAAACCTTTTCTCCTTTTTCAACTTTCCACACATTTCATTCTTTGCTTTTCTTTGAATCCCCTTTTTATACTTTGTCACATTGAACTTTCTTTTTGTCTTTTTGCTTTTCTTTCTNAATAATCTTGTGCACACAGAATGCGGGGCTTATTCCCCTAATATCAGCTAAAGTCCATCCAATTGCCTTTTACCACTTTTTGAGCACCGCCAATGTGGCATCTACCTGCATGTTAGTAAGACAAGAGGGAAGAATAACTGGTAAAGCTGAATTAGGGCCTAAGAATTCATACCTGAGGTGTGGAGGTAATGGCTTCAACTCCAACACCGGGGGTTCCTCAATTGAAGGCTTTGTTGGAGGGGTTTTTCTATTTTCAAGATCCAAAGAGAGTTTCCTAGGCTCATAAGAATAAGAGCTTATTCCATGTAAGGCATTCACACACTCCACTCGGCCCACATCATCATTGACATCAAGATTCAACAATACGGCCTCCAAATGGTCCTCCACATTGATCATTGCAATGGTATCATCAATTATCACAGCCGTGACAAGATCCATAAATGAACACACTTCTGCACAATTGGGCTGCTTCATTGACTTGCACACATGAAAAACGGCCTTTTCATCACCCACCCTGAAAGTGAGTTCCCCTGCTTCCACATCCACTAGAGCCTTCCCCGTAGCAAGGAAAGGTCTCCCTAATATGATCGGGACCTCATAATCTACCTCACAATCCAAGATCACAAAATCAGCTGGCAAGATAAATTTGTCCACCCGGACGAGCACATCATCAACAATACCCAATGGTCGCTTCATAGATCGGTCTGCCATTTGCAATCGCATGGAAGTTGGCCTCGGTGGCCCAATACCCAAAGTCTTGAAAACTGAGTAGGGCATTAAGTTGATGCTTGCCCCTAGATCACATAAAGCTTTAGCAAAGTCTGCACTCCCTATAGTGCAAGGGATAGTGAAAGCACCGGGATCCTCTAACTTCGGAGCCATTGAATGTACTATAGCACTAACTTGGTGGGTCATCTTGATAGTTTCACAGTCCATGGATCTTTTCTTTGTCACCAAATCTTTCATGAATTTAGCATAGCCAGGCATCTGCTCTAAAGCCTCTACCAAAGGAACATTAATGGATAAGCTCTTCATCATGTCAATGAACTTTTTGAACTGATTCTCATTTTTCTGCTTGGCTAGCCTCTGAGGATAAGGGGGAGGTGGCCTAGGCAAGGGTGCCTTGGCTTTTGGCACAACCGGCTCCGGCATGTCAATTACGTGCTCCCTAGACGGGTTCACGTCACTTTGTGTTTCCACCTCGGCATCTTGAATATTGATCCTCACTTCTTCATTCACATTTTCATCAACCACATTCTCAACCACCAAAGGAACTTCATCTTCTTGCAACTCAACTTCATCACCCAAAACTTGCTTTTGTTTGAAGGCATTCACATCACCGCCTCGTCCACTCCTAGTGGTCTCCGCCATAACATGATTGTTCCCACCCTTTGAGTTCACTGTCGTATCACTTGGTAGAGCACCCTTAGGGCGTGTGTTTAAAGACTGAGAGATTTGTCCTAGCTGGACCTCCAAATTCCTAACTGAAGTATTATGAGAAGCTAGTTGCGCATCGGAGTCCGCATTCTTTTTCATCATCTGTTCGAACATCATTTCAATTCTACCCATTTCATTGTTGGTTGTACTAGGACCCTGCGATGGAAAAGGTGGTGGGTTGTTCGGTTGTTGGTACATTGGGGGCCTTTGAATGCCTTGCCCCTGATTTCCTTGGTTATTGTTCCATCCACTCTGGTTGTTGTTGTTTCCACCCCAATTGTTGTATTTTCCCAGTTTCCCTAATTGCTCCGGTTGTTATTTTGATTTCCCCAATTGTTGTTCCCTTGTTGTTGATTGTTCCAGTTATAGTTACTTTGTTGTTGGTTACCCCAAATTGCCCTGGGATCGCCATTGTTGCTGTTGGTTAGACGAATTTCCTCTTTGACCTTGGTAATTATTCACATATTGCACCTCTTCGTTCTGCCCATCATAACAATCATCTTGAAATCCACCACAATCATTGTCAAATTGATCTGAATTCCCTTGGTTCTGTTGATCTCTCTATCTTCTATTTTTCACAAGTATGTTAACACCCTCCATGGCATTTACTTAGCGAGGATTCTGAACTTGTTGCAACTGTGCCTTTGCTAGTTGGTTCATTGTTGTTGTAAGTTCTGCTATAGCCTGACCATGGTTATGTAGTTCTTTGTGCAAATGAGTGACCGTGGGGTCACCCTCTGGTACATTGGCTCTACTTTGCCAAGCAGAGGATGTGTCAGCCATTTCATCTAGAATAGCACAAGCTTCCTCATAAGGCAGCTTCATGAAATTTCCCCCAGCCAATTGATTCACTATGCACTGATTCGTTGTATTGATGCCCCGATAGAAGGTCTGTTGTATCATAGCCTCGGTCATATCATTGTTGGGGCATTCTTTCACCATACTTCTGTATCGCTCCCAAATCTCGTGCAATGGTTCAGTAGGCTCCTGCTTGAAGGCTAAGATCTCATCCCGTAGTGCTGCCATGTGTCCCGGTGAGAAAAATTTGGCAATAAACTTATCCGCCAACTCATCCCAAGTTGTGATGGAATGTTTGGGAAGTCGCTCAAGCCAATCCAATGCTTTCCCCCTAAGTGAGAATGGGAAAATCCTCAATCGAAGTGCATCCTCGGACACATTGGTTTGCTTGCTCACCCAACAGGTATCCACGAACCCCTTGAGATGTTTGTAAGCATTTTGAGTGGCAGCGCCCATGAAGTACCCACGCTGCTCCAGCAATGTCAGCATCACGTTGGTTATTTGAAAATTGCCCGCCCGGATCCGGGGCGGAACAATTGCACTTGCATAGCCTTGGTTGGGAAGAACTCTAGGAGCCACTCTTGGAGGTGGCGGAGGACGGTCTTGGGCGTTCTCATTTGCATTGGTCTGGCGGCCTCTACGTTGTCCTTGAGGTATAAGAGGCACCTCTTCATCTCCATTATCATTTACCTCCTCCCCCGCATTCACGTTTCCAAGAGGGTCACAAGCATTTAATGTCATTTTGTACCTGATATATTGACACAAACAAATTAGTAACAAAGAAGGAAAGAAGAACAAAACACAAGTCTATCTAGATAGATAGCCAAAATCATTAGCTCCCCACCAACGGCGCCAAAAAGGTGATCGCGGCCTACTCCGCACTACTAATTAAGTAGCGAGAGAGGGTCGGAGCAGCTTTTACCCAATTTAGGGTCGGGATCGATATCCACAGAGAGCTAGAATTTGGAATCGAGTATCTATCTAGTATAGAGTTGCGTATGTGATCCAAATTGCACTCCTAAAATTTTTTTAAGGTTTTTGTTTACTTCTACTATTATCAAACTACAAATGGTAATTGCAACTAAATTATGCTAAGAGTTATAATGCTACGAGTTGTTCAAATAGGTTAAAAAGGCACTAGGGTAGTGACTTCCGCCTAGGTGGTCAATTGACGGGTACTTGAATCTAAGACACGTTTGACATATTTGGGGAGTATGATATAACCGTTGCACGACTTTACCCACTCTACACCTCTCGATGGTTCGAGTGATTTTTCTCGAATTGACTTTCTCAAGACCAATTGGGTATGCAAATTTGCACGAGCAACTAGGGTTCAAGTCGGGTATTACTCTCTCGAGGTTTAACCCTTTAATGGGGGCTATCAATCTCTTGAGTACGCCCCAATTCCTTGTTAGACCAATTTCGGAGACTTAGGCTCTCTTTCTCAAGAAGAGCTCAAGTCAACTAAACACAAACTAGTGCTTGCAACCACTAATTCAGTAATTAACCATGAAATTTGCCCAAATATCGAACACCCATAGTCAATCTAGCCCTAAAATTCAAGACCCATCAATTACCCACATTAGGGTTGATCCACAACCCTATCTTATGGGTCTAGCTACTCATATTTTAAGAAGAAAAGCAAGAAATAGATGAAGAACAATTCATATTAATTAATTACTAAGATAAACTAGAAGATTTAATGTTGAAATGAAGATAATATTGCCCAAAATAGCTAAGAAAACCGAAGTCACGAGCGCAGCTATGTTCTGATACTATCTGCTTGACCTAAAAATGGAAAAGAAGCTATTTATACTAAGTTGACAATTCATGACAAAAATGCCCCTGCGGTGTTAGTGCGGACCGCACAAAATGGACCGCGGTCCGCACTAGGGCTTTGGACTTGAAAAACTGCTCTCTAAACCTTGCCATCGCGGACCGTAGAGAATGGACTGCGGCCGTGGAGGCTTCTAAGGCGGTCCGCATAAAAAGGACCGCGGACTGCATTTGCTTGACATCCTGAAATTATAGCTCTCTGATTCTCCTCACTGGGGACCGCAGAGAATGGACTGCGGCCGTGTTGATCTCAGTGCGGACCGCACAAAAAGGTAGTGCGGCCGCACTGCCTCTTGGCCTGAAAATCCACCTCTCTGAATCTCCCAGTGCGGACCGCACAGAATGTATTGCGGCCGCACTGGCCTTATTTAGCCTGAGCTTTGTTTTGTCTTTGGCGCTTGTGCAAGTTTCACTCCTTTTGAGCTGATTTTTGACAACTTTTCACTTTGTTGATCAAACCTACAATCAAGCACAACTTGTGAGCCTTTTGGGACTATTTTGTATGAATTTCTAATCAAAGCATAAGCAAGAAGGAGCATAAAATGCGTCAAAATCCCTAGTTATCAGCAGGCCTTGGCGAGAACATGCAGATGAGACTGCCCCCTGGTGGCGAGATGGAGATTTCGAAGCTCGCCAAGGGTAAGAAAAGGAAAGGCAAGGAGGCTGCCGATCCCCCTACGACAAAGAAATCTAAGTCACGCAGGCCTCGGGCCGCCATCAGGGTCTCAGCTTCAGTTTCCGAGGTGAGCCTCAGCACTGGGGACGAAGATAGTGATAAAAGCGAATGCCGCTTGGAAGGGAAAACTAGATCGGGCACTAGAGTCTCGCAGATGCCTCGACTGGAGGCTGCAGAATTGGGGCCGCCGACTCAGATCGGTCCCATGCGGCGAAGGTCATCAAGGAGGGCGCTGAGGTGATTCCGGATCCGTGGTCGGATGTAGTGCAGCTCCCGCTGGGGGGACCGTTGCTTCCGATCCCGAAGGGTTTGGATTTGGAGCATTCCCGGGGATGGAGTTGCCCTTCGAGGGCATCGATGCCCTGGGCGATTGAAGTTCGGGCCTTCAGTTCTCGTCATGGGAGCTAAGGGATGCTCAGAATCTGAATGCTGCTAAAGCGGAGAATCCTCTCAAAGGGGGAGGCATGTTTGGCAACATTCTTGACGATGTTAGCGACAACGTTGGTCACGATGCCCCTGGCGCCGTCAAGGCCGCGAAAAGATTCCTTCGGCAGGTGATAGTCGTTTCTCGTATATTTCTTTTAGTCTCGAGTACTACTCTTTATTCTTGTAGCTTTTTTGTTATACCGCAGTGTAAGGAGATGTATGATCACGCTCTCTCCAGGCTTCATGAGGAGCTTTCATGCAGTGGAAAGGAGCTTGAAAGGCTAGCCTCGGGACTGCGAGAGTCGGAGGCCTATCCTGCCCAAAAGGAGAAAGAGTTAGACGAGCTTTGAACTACATTGGAGGGAGCGCTCCGGGAGAAGGCTGGCCTTGTTGAGCAGGTACTTTGTCTTGCACGGACCCGACCTTCGCTCCTACAGTTCGACATTGACTGGCTTATCTTTCTTTTTGTAGGTGGAGCAAAATGACTCGCAGATCGGGAGACTGAACGTGGAGATCCTCGGGCTAAGGAAACAAAACGAGGTAGTGAACTCGGAGTTGGCATTGGCCCATGATCTTCTCAAAGATGCTCGAAAGGAATTTGTTGCGCAGGTTGCGGCCAAGTCCGAGATTGAAGGAAATGTTGCTACTTATCTGAAGGATGCAGCCACGGCGAATCAAATAGCCCGTGACGTATCGATAAAGGCCGAGCAAAAACTGGCTCGGGACATCGAACATGCTAGGGCGGAGGCGAGGAGAGAAACCTTGGAGGAGATCGAGGTCGGCGGCGTCGACCTGTCAGTCGAAATTGAGGAGGCCCGAGAGTTGGAGAGAAAGTTGGCGATCTTGATCGCCCCAGATGAGGATGCTGGAGATGGTACAGAAGATAGCGGCGATGAAGAGTAGGCCTTGTATTGCTTTGCTCTTCTTCTTTTTTTGTATATGCGTACTCCCTGAAAAATGAGTTTTGTAAAGACGCCCCTTGTACATATATTTTTGGCAATACAAAAGGGGTTTTTTCCTGTTCCAAACTTCCCCAATCTTTATATTTCGACGCTCTTGCGGAGTTATCCTCTGAATTTTGACATTGGCTCTTTAGAGCCCATACTCGGAGCGGTCGAGACCCTCGAGGTCTTAATACCTCTCGAATCTCGCAGGATAGCAGCACTCGTGCTATCCGATAAAGGGACCCCGGGGTGGTCTGCTCAGTATGTTTCCCAAGAAAAAGGTGATGTTAACATGGCCAGAATCAATTGGCCCTCTGGGTAGGCGAGCAGTCGCTGCTTTGCCCCTATAAATTCGTTTACTTGCTTCCCAAGTGCAGATTCTGCTACTCTGAGTAACTATCTCTTCTGTATAACTTGGTGCTTTGTCGTAGTTCTTCCGTCATTTCGACCCAAAATCTCTGTCCAAATCCATACCCCTCTCTGCTTGTTTTGTCGTAGCCATGACTGTTACGTCGACGTCCGCTCATCAAGGGGAAGGGAGTTCCGCCTCTGTCCCACGTCCGATCGGTGGTACACCGCTAGTACCCGACGTACGGGCCTCGAGGTGCTCTGCCTCGAGAAAAGACTTTACATTATAGAGACCCCCCCCCCCCCTCGTTCAAGGACATCAGGAGCATGCATCGAGGTTCATCTCATCAGTAGGGGAGGAACACCTCGAAATGATCAGAAAAGATTGCGGATGGGGAGAAGTTGTGGTACTACAGGTACCTTGTTCTGAGGAGAGCATCATGACCTATGTTGAGGGGTTTTTGAGCGTGTATACGCATACCTTTACATCGGATCCCCTCGGCCGGGTCGTGCTTGAGTTCTATCGGAGATACCGGGTTACCTTGGCGCAGGTTCACCTGTCCCTTAGGAAGATAGTGCAGACAATAAGGTACTTTGTAGATAAGGTCGGGCTCAAATTTACCCTCAGCCATCTTGTGTGGCTATAACGACCGCTACGAATCGAGGTTTGATTGCTCTGCAGCGTCAATCCACCCGGTCCCACACTGCTAACAATGAGGAGGACGATGATCGGGATGGATGAGCCGGTTCGTTCGAGCTCGGACGATCGATATCATCCCTGGAGAATTCTTGCCCTTTCCTGAGAAATGGAATTTCGCACGTAAGTGCCGTACCTGTATTTCTATCACTTCGACCGGAGGCGAGCTCCATGACGATATTTTTCTGCCGCATTTTTTGTAGCGACTCCTTGGCTGCCGGTTGAGGTCCCCGATTTGGCTGAATGGTCTCGTAAGCTGGCAGCTTGTTCGACCCATGAAAGGTGCAGGTGGCGAGACTTGTCCAAGGGGAGATGGGAGGCAAAGCATCATGGTAGGCGCTCGGTGGCTTTTTTCCTCAAAGTGGTACTTTCTTTATTGGCATACTAAATGGGCCATCACAGGTATTGGAGATTTTTCTCAGGTGAGGCCGTGCCCACTGGGGGAGGAGGAGAGGTTGCCGACCTCTGAGTCGAGGGCCGATGATAAACGGAAAGGGTATCCAGGACGTGAGGAGGCCCTCAGCGGGGCGTGTCCTTTTCAGCGGTTCAAAAGAGGCGGTTCGACCGATCGTCCAGCTTCGAGACTTCCATTTTTGGGAGATCATTCCCCGTTTCTGCTGAAGGTACTTCGAGGGGCGAAGAGCGTGTGGTGCCCGCTCCTGTCCACACCAAAGGTGCTTCGGGGGGCACTTAACTACCGGATATTAGCTCGGTCTTTGGCGAGGCTCAGCGGCTCGGCCTGTTGTTAAGCTTTAGAAGCTGTCATAGGGTTATTCCGATCCCATATTCTTCCTTTCTCGTTGAATTTCTTTCGCAGGCCTTCGACAGGCTTAAGTCCGAGCTGCTCCGCTATGAGGCCGAGTTGCGGAAAGTCTCGGATAGGGAGAAATCCCTTAGGCTCATTTGTGTGAGAAAGGAGAGCGAGCTGGTATCCCTACGGTCTGAGGCGGATCAGGGCCGGGGTCGTGAGAACCGCCTCGTAAAACAGGTATCTTTCCATTCATGTTGACGTATGTTCCTCCTTTTATTCTCGGAGATTGATGTTTCGATATCCCAGTTGGAGAGCCAGAAGGAGGAGCTGGAACAACTTTGGGGCGAACTTGGCCGGGCCAAACGTGAGTTTAACGAGCTACCGGCTCTGCGGATGCCCAAGTCGTGGCCAAGGAAAGTGCTTTGGCTAAGGTTTCCGCCCTTGAGGCGCATATTCGGGCTGCTCGTCCGAATGATTCTGTGCGAGCAAATATGATAGCGAGGCTCTAATCCGGGCTTTCAGAGGCGACGGGCGAGGTGGTGAATGCCCGGGCCGAAGCTGTAATGAGTGGCACTATGGCGGACCAGAAAATGGCAGCCTATATGAAGAGTGCTGCTTTTGCCAGAGCCGAGCTGAGGAGAACTCTCGACCGTGCGATAGTAGCAAAGGGTATGCGAGGTGCAAATCTCGGAGGGAAACTCTTGAGGAAATTTATGCCAGGGGCTTTGATCTTTCGAAAGAGATCGACCAAGCCAAGGAGGAGGAATAGGATGCCAAGTTCCTTCTGTCCGATGCCGAAGAAGGCGAGGACGGGGCCGTCAGGCCATAGTCCCAAGAAGGGAATGCTTACTTCTTTATTTGCCTCTATGTACATAGTATTCATAGTGTGCTGTAAACGGAGCTTGTATTTCGTCATTGTATGTATTAGAAAACCCTTGCGGCTTTATTTCTTTCGTATCTTTTTTTTTCTCGAATTTGGCCAGGTGGACTGGTCTTTGATTTGATAGGAATCCTTGGATTCGTGATATAGCCCTGGGGCTCATTAGGCTGGTGATAATGGCTCTTATGCCTCGAGTCAAAGTGACCTTTGAGTGTAAGCTGACATTTGAGCTCTTATGCCTTTTGCCCTGGGGCATTTTTAGGTAACTATTTTGGGTTCAGTCTCCGAATCGGGTTGCGATTTGAGCTCATTCAACCCTCAAGTTTTCAAATTTGCATGGGCTGGCGACAATGGCTCTTACACCTCAGGTTGGTGCGACCTTTTATGTGTAAGCTGGCATTTGAGCTCTTATGCTTTTTGCCCTGGGGCATTTTTAGGTAACTATTTTGGGTTCAGTCTCCGAATCGGGTTACGACTCGAGCTCATTCGACCCTCAAGTTTTCATATTTGCATGGGCTGGCGACAATGGCTCTTACGCCTTGGGTCGATGCAACCTTTTATGTGAGCTTTATTTTTCCCTCGATAAGGACTTTTTGTGATAATTTTGCCGACCCTTCGACGGTTCGAGAAGAACCTCGAATATGAGCCGTTTTGTGGCGATGATCGAGCACCCTGGGAGGTTTAGCTTGGAGGCTGAGTATCTCGAAGCCTGTGATTTCGAGCTGACATGGTCGAAGCTCTTTTGCCTATGGCGAGGGTAGCCTATCTAACTGGTTCTTTTCGAAGTAGATTCGAAGTAATTGAAGGCCTGTGATTTTGTAGCGACGGTCAGGCGTCCCCGAGTCGCGTTAGTTTGGCTGGTACAGCCTTATGACCGTAGTCATTTGTGTTTGGCCGGAGCCATTTTTTATCCCAAGTGAAGTAGTTTGGGGGTCTATATCGAGGGTATGCCTTTTTACGGGTCTTACAAGTTCGATAAATAGCCTAAACTTTGAGATCGGGTTTATGCCTTTAGTAAGGTCTTAGCAAATTTTCATGCCATTGAGGTCTTACAATTTTTAGATACTTGGTACAAGTAAGGTCCATGCCTCGCTTGAGGTCTTACAGATATTGCCACTTGGTAAAAGTGTGGTTCATGCCTTGCTCGAGGTCTTACAGATATTGTTGCTGCCTTATGTAGGTCCTACGAGACCGCGTGTGCCCGCTCGGGGTCTTATGGCCTCGGGTTTTTTAACAGATGGAGATTTGGCAGCAGTCCAAGAGGGTGTTCTGGCTCTGGAGCCGTTTATTTGTAAGCTTGGTGTTGCCTCATTGAGGGCTTACGACTTTGGCGATTCCGACCCTGAGGTCATACAATTTTTGAGATTTTGACGCTAGTCCCCGGGTGTTCGTGACACTTTCGGCCTTGGAGTCATTTCGCGATTTTCATGTTGCCTCGTTGAGGGCTTATGAGCTTGGAGACCCGACGCGGAGGTCGTTCGTAGATTGATTTGTCGATGCCAGTCCCCGAGTGTTCGGGACGCTTTGACGGAGGAATCGTTTTTTGCGAAAATGCTGAGTTTCTGTTGGAGTGTGAGATGTTTCGATGAAAACTATTCTTCGATTACTTGGTACAAATATACATGTTCTCGCCATCGGGGGCCTGGCTATACGGACACGGCTCGTTCGACCGTTTGTGCCGGTACATCATTTTCCTATTGGGACCCCATTTGGCGTTTCTTAGTTTTTTCGATGAACGGCCTTCCGGGGGGATGCACCGCAATGTTCGAGGTTGATTGCAAAAGAAGCCTTTAATACTTGCTGAGTCATCCTTAGGTAGCATGCGGATGTTGCCTTGTTAAAAACCTTGCCGGTAAAAACCCTTTTCGGGATAAAAACTTGACCGAAGGAAAAGAGTGCAACAGATGCTTTAAAACCTTAAGGTCTTCGAGCTGGATTAGCGTCTTGACTGCCTCGATCGGGCACTTGCACAAGGGTTAGTGCGAAATATAAAATGAAAAGGGAGATGGCGATACCGCGTGGGATGTGCCGGCGGTGTTATGAGGTCCGATATGTTTCAGTCGCTTGCGATGAGGACGCGGTATGGTCCTCTGTTGTGTTCACTCGGGCTTAGCCGAAGATGTAGTATCCTTCGGTTCTTTCGCGGGTGGAGGTATCGGTGTAGGTGCCGCGTCGTGTACGGCGAACATTTCCCTCGCTGCATGCTGTTCCCCGTAGACGGTTTTAATCCCATCCTTTGTCGAGAATTTCATCATTTGGTGGAGGGTGGATGGTACTGCTCTCATGCAGTGTATCCATGGTCTCCCGAACAAGGCGTTGTACCTCATGTCTCCTTCGACGACATGGAATTCACATTCTGGGTCGTGCCGGCCACGTTGACCGGGAGGGTGATTTCTCCTTTCGTTGTTTCACTTGCCATGTTGAATCCGTTGAGGACTCGAGTGGCGGGCATGATTTGGTCAAGCAGTCCGAGCCGCTCTATTACCCTCGACCTGATAATGTTGGCCGAGCTACCTGGATCTACGAGTACACGTTTTACTTGAAATGTATTTACGAGGAAAGAGATTACCAGTGCGTCGTTGTGTGGTTGAGACAAGGTCTCGGTGTCCTCTTCGCTGAACGTGAGGGCATCCTCGGGTATGTACCCCCGGGTTCGCTTTTCTCTAGTGATGGATATTTTTGTCCTTCTCATCATGGGTTCTTATGGGGCATCAACGCCTCCCAAGATCATGTGGATGACATGTTGCGGCTCATTCATTTTGTTTTTCCTGGCCGCCTCTCTTTCTCGGAACTGGTTTTTGGCCCGATCACTTAGGAACTCCCGGAGGTGACCCTTGTTGAGTAGTCTTGCTACTTCCTCTTGGAGCCGGTGGCAATCCTCGGTCCTGTGGCCATGTGTGTATTGGAATTCGCACACTAGGTTATGGTTCCTTTGCGAAGGATCCGATTTCACAGGCCTGGGCCACATGGCGTCTTTGATTTTGCTGATGGCGAAGACAATATCCGATATGTCGATGTTGAAGTTGTATTCTGACAGGCGAGGTGCCTCTGCTGGTCCCGCATTCCTGTCGAATCCGGCTCTGTTGATGAGTCCCCGAGGATTCTGTCCTCAGTCTATTCTTCGGTTGTTTCGAGGTGGGATACGCCTCGGGGCGTTCCTTCGATCTTCAATGTATGGCTGATATCTTTCTTTGTATTGCTTTGGCTCCTTTGCCAGGAGCCTGCTTGGGTATACCGAGCCTGATGGGGCTCCCAGCTGATCGTCCTCGACCCTGATTTTTGACTGGTATCGGTTATGAACATCCGACCAAGTCACGGCGGGGTACTCAACTAGGTTCTCTTTCAGCTGCTTCGAAACTACCGAGCTTCGCTCATCCAGACCTTGAGTAAAGGCTTGTACCGCCCAGTCGTCGGAGACCGGTGGTAGTTCCATTCTTTCCATTTGAAAGCGAGATACAAATTCTCGCTGCAACTCGTTCTCTGTTTGCTTGATTTTGAAGACATCGGATTTCCTGGTGGCCACCTTGATGGCCCCGGCATACGCCTTTATAAAGGAATCTGCCGACATGGCAAATGAGTCTATGGAGTTTGGGGCCATGTTATGATACCACATCATCGCCCCTTTAGAAAGTGTTTCTGCACGAACTTCTTCGAGTCCACACCTTTCAAGATCGGGGGCGCTCCTGGAATTTGGTCGACCCTGGAGTTGAAAGTCTCGACCTTCTTATCGTTGGCTTCTATCATTTTCTCGCCCGATTCGATCCTTCTAGTGAGGTCCTCGAGCATCTTTACGATGGCGGGATCGGCTATTGACCCATTATTGCTTGACCACTTCGGTACATGTTCGGCCGGGGGAGCTGTCCCCGATGCTACTGTGCTAGGAGTTTTCTGGTGACTTTGCAGCTGAGCAATAGCCAGCTGTTATGCCTGCAACATTTCAAAAATAACATGAAGGCTAACTTCCCGTTCTTCCCGAGCTGGGGTTTTTTGGGCTTCTTGTTGGTAGCCTTGGTGTATGCACCTGTTAGTGTGGGAGCTTATTTAGACGTGTCGAGCGTCGCATGAGACATCGTCCACCGAAATCGGTCCTGGCGCGTTCTCAAGGTTTTGTGGTGGTTCACCAGCACCTGGAACAGCCACACCATTCTCTCCGTGGTTCTCGATATTGTTGATTACTGAATCGGACATTATGACCTGAAATCAAAGATCTTTGGACAAGAAAAAGCGTGAAAGATAATTTGTTTGTGTAATGAGACCAGCAAGAAAATAATGACTATTATTTTTAGCCCCACGGTGGGCGCCAAACTGTTTACCGTGAAAATGGTAATAACAATTAAATTTGTTGATGGGACTCTAAAAATACGTGATCTATTTTATTGCTAGTTGTTAAGCAGATGATGCTTTGTGTATGAAGTTTAGAGACGAAAAATGAGCCAAAGATAAGGCGATAATCAAACCGAGAGAATGATCAATCGGGGCCTCGAGCTTGTCGATTCGGGGCCTCGAGGTCGATTCCAGGGCTCGGCTACGAGCTATCGAGGGTGATCGAGGTAGGGGTAACAGTTATGAATAAATCAATGAAGGCTCTTTATGGCCAATGATAAGCATTAAATGATGAGCAAGTATGAAGATAATAAATGAAGGCAATAATAACAAGAAGGTATGTTAGAAAGAAGAGAGAATGTTCTTTGTGTATTCGTGTGGAGCAGCTGGAGCAACATAGTTACAAAAATGACAAGGATCCTCTTTATATAGGAGGGGAATCCCAACAATGTACAAGAGGCATTAATTACAAAGATAGGGAGATGGGACAGCTAAGTGACACCCTGACTCGGATTCGAAGTAGATGAGCAAATTCTGTCAGCCTTAGGCGCGTGCCTTGGGAACTTCTCATTTCTAGCACTACCGTGATCATTGCTACTATGGGGTCAAGTGTCGATGACCCTCAAGGGAAGATGCTCGACCATGGCCTCGAGCCTTCGAGATGACTTTCTCTAGCGCTTTAATGATGAGAAATTGGACCCTCCGATTTCGCCGTATACACCATGGCGATCGTGAAGAAGGAAAACAAGGCTGCCCAGAATGACCCGGCGCGAACGTGAAAGAAGAGATGCGAACGCGGATAACAGTAAGATAGACTTACGCGATCGCATGCCCAAAGACGCAAACGCGAAGAACACTACGTGATCAACAGAACACTGCGCGATCGAGAAAGAGAACACCAGACACTAGAAACCAGCAATCGAAAAATAGAAGAAATTGGTTTGTAGCCCATCCGAAACACACCCGAGGCCTCCCGGACCCTGTCTAAACACACAAACAAGTTCTATTACCTAACACGGACTCGCTTGAGGTCTCAAATCACATCAAACAATGCCTAAAAAGCAAATCGCGCCAAGAATCGAACTTATGAATTTCTAAATCTTCCAACTTCTAAAACTTGCGTCGAAACCTATCAAACCAACCCGGAATGACGTCAAATTTTGAATTCAAGTCCCAAATGACATGACGGAGCTGTTCCAACTCTCGGAATCGCATTCCGACCCCAATAGCATAAAAGTCAATGGGTCAAACATCAACTTTTCTAGCTTTCGCCGAAATGCCTCAAATTACCCTACGGACCTCCAAATCCAAATCCGGGCGCACGCCTGAGTCCAAAATCACCGTACAAAGCTGATGAGATCATCCAAGACCCATTCCGGAGCCGTTTACATGAAAGTCATGTTCTGATCAATTCTTACCGCTTAAGCTTCCAAAGCTGAAATCTTTCTTACATTTCGACTCTGAATCCTCCGGTAACTTAATTCAGACATGCACAAATATCGATAAACATAATATGAAGTTGTTCAATACCTTATTCCGCGGAACGAAATTTAAATTCTCAAAACGACTGACCAGGTCGTTACATTTCTTAGCAAATACAACTTAGTATATCTGGAAAAATTATCAATAAATGTCACATAATACCTTTTACCACCTCTGGTCATGGTTTATTTTAAATCACCTAAATCAGTGTGAACCAAAGATAAAAATTCAGTTTCTCTATGTACAGAAAATAAGTCTTTCTAGTACTTTTAGCTTCAGCATATATATCACACTTGTCAATATTATTTTGGTCTAAACTAGATATTAATCCTAGTGACTGCATTTTCTTTATATACGCAATATTAACATGTCCTAGTCTAGCATGTCATAAAGAAACAGACCCAACGATATCAGGAGTAGAAGATGCATTTTCATTGCCAGTATCAGAAATATTAAGCATAAATAAATCATGGTTACAAATCCATTACCCATAAAAATATCATTTTTGGTTAATACGACCTCATTATTTTGAAAGGAAACCTTCACTCCAACTTTTTCTAATAAACACACATAAACCAAGTTGGTTTGGATATTAGGAACATGCAATATATCTCTCAATGCTAGAGTTTTACTAGATGTGAGTTTGAGAAGAATATTTCCTTTCCAACAACGCGAGTTATTCTTGGGTCACCAAGATAAATAGTTTCTTTTCGTTCCTCAACTTGGGTGCACAAATGTGCCTAGTAGCACCATAGTCTATCACTCAATCACTCACACTGGCCACATTATTTATTTGGGGAATGACCGCAACAACTATATTATCCGCTTTAGTCAAATTTAATTTTGTCTTAGCGAGATTATCATTTATGTCAACTCTTCTCTTGCATTGAGGTGCATTTTTCTTGAAAATTTTGATATTAGCATTGGATATGTAACCATGTCTATTCACATACTTGTGTTTTGATATTAGTATATGCCAAAGTTGTGGATGCAATAATGCATTTGCAACACCGTGGATATCTGACAGGACAAGTGAAACAGTAGCAGCGGAGACACCACCAAAATTGGTAGTACCATCAAAAAATTTCGTAGTGGTATTACTTGCCATAGTTTTTTAGATTGTAAGGAAATGATACCGGAAAATACCAACAATTACTGCTGCAGTAGTATTATTTGTAAGCAAATACACAATTTGGCTTGAGTCGCGCTGGCATTGTCCTAAGAAACTATTTCAGAAATGTGAAATATTTCCCCAGGATTAAACGAGCCCATCTCTATTTATTTAGAGGATACAGAAATCAGCAAAATATTAATTTTCAAATCCAGCAAATAAGGAAAAGGAATAAGACCAACTAAATTGGAAATAAAGAACGGAGGCGAAAGGGAGAGAAGAATCAGAAATAGGAAGCATTTCTGTTACTTCATCAACAGTGAATGAGTGCCTATTTAAAAGGCTTATAAATAGTTTTAAATGTAGACAAGTGTTCATACACTTGTCCTTTAATTCCCTTTACAAATTGCCACTCCAATGTTTCTTTCCATGCACAGTGACACTTGGTTTAAGGCATGACATTTGAACTCATTTATTTTCAAAATACTACCACATATAATATCTTGTACCTGTCTGACTGTGTTTCAAGCTGACAAGGTTAATATAAAAAATAAAAAAGAAAAACAACTCCATTCGTGGATTGCATCCAGATAGGGGAATTTGAACAGCTTCAGTCACCATTCACCAATAAAAATACTCAACATGTAAATCGGTAAAGCCGAAGAGCAGCCTCGTCATGTCCATTTGACAATTACCGTTGGTTGTCCGAAAATTAAACGTGTCTTTTGTTTCAACTTTCAAGGACAAACATGTGATCAATGTCATTAGATAACATTGAAAGATAGTTAATTTGTTCGTATAATAAAATGCAACTTTCGCATTAACAGGGCAATTTGATGTCCTGTTACAACCGTAACATCCCGTTACTCCTAACTTTCTTTGTCGTTTTTGAATAATTGTGCAATTAAATAGGCTACAATTATATTTTTTCCGGTACACAATAAGTGACCATTTTACCTTTTGCACATCCATTAAGGAAATACGAATTCCTAGAGAAAAAAAAATCCATTCACTATATTAACCTTAATTAATTATTGTGGACCGGAGGGAGGAGTCCGGAACCAAAATAATGGTCACTTATTGTGGATCAAAGTAAAAAGGTAAAATGGTCACTTATTGTGGACCGGAGGAAGGAGTCTTGAACTAAAACGATGATTTTTTGGACTCAAAATACTAAAATAGGTGAAAAAAGGACTGGGAACATTTTTATATATAGCACATGTAATAAATACGCTTTGCCCAAGTTTGAAAAGGCGGTCAAAGTCTAAGTATAGCGCATCAAATACATGCACTATACCTGACTGTCTTTTGACAATCAGGTATAGTGCATGTATTTGATGCGCTATTGGTAAATGGTGAAAAATGATTTTTTTTGTGTACTTTCATCTCAAAACTTGTGTGAATACGGGAGGTTACATAAGTTTTTGTAGTGAATTATGCTGATTATGTGCATTCTCATTTGTAGGAGCAAGTTGGACGAAAGGTGAGCAAAAGAAATTGATTCGGGACCAAAAGACAAAAGAAGAACTTTGCTCGTTCATTCTCGCATGCACACGAGAGAGTGAACGAGCTAGCTTAGAAAGCTTGAATAAAAAACAGCGAACAAAGCTAAAAAGACATAGAAGTGCACAAGTGATTTGGGAGGCAAAGAAAAAGAGACGTACTTCGCTCGTTCACCTCGCGTGCAGACGAGAGAGTGAACGAGCTAACTTGAAAAGAGTGTTCCGAAGTTGGCTTGAATTATTTCACCCCATTATAACCCTATCCCATATGAATAGTCCTTAAACTCACTTTAGGAGGGGAGATTCGACCTAAGGATGCTAGAAAACACAAGGATCAAGGCGGAGAATTCTTCTACGAGTTTTTTACTTTGTTTTTCCTATTCCCATTATTGGTTATGAATTTTAGTATTATAGTTTTACATACTTTTATAAGTACTAATTCTGTTATCTAGGTTTTGATGGAATCTTTTGTAGGATGAATTCTTGATACGTTTTGATATAATTGAGTCTTTGAATTTTTCTATTCATTCAACTACGTGCTTATTTTAGTTAATTGAAGAGCTCTCAATTAGCAGTGCCTATTTATTATGTATTGCTTGAAAAAAAAGTACATATTTAGGTGGTTGCTGAACAACGTGGGTTTAAATTAAAGCGGGATTAGAGGTAACGAAGCTTTGACATGATCACAGTGAGCGGTGAAAACGTGCGAGCTAGCGTAATTCAAGAGAATATGACCAGTACGTTATTGTAGTTACTCGAGAGAGAATTACGATAAGTCGAGTGCTCACGATCAGTAGAGAATAATTAGGCTAAGTTATAGAAAACATAGTGAGAAGAATTCTGACAATTGGGGAAATCATAACTCTATACCTCCTTAATCTTGTCTCCAACCCTTAGTATCTTTAGCTATTAATTTATTAATTTAATTTGCTAATTAATTAGTTAAACACAAGAATCTTAATATTTCTAACTTAGGAATTGTTCGATCTTGTCTTCTTAGTAATAGTGAACAGTTGTAGCTAAACCTTAGTTCTATGTGGGATTCGACTTCTGACTCTTAGATAGGATTATATTTGCAGCGACCGCTTATCCTTTTTAGGACAAGAGTTGGGTGTGATCGGCTATACCTAGTTAAATAAGGGCAGTTGTCTTCTTCCCGACAGAATGCCAAAAACGGTCCCCCCTCTCCCGGTTTTTAAAAGCGAAAAACTCCAATTGAGCTCACACCATCCCCGAAATATTGTCCCATTATTATTTTATCGATCTAATACCCGATCCAAGGCCTTGTCGTGGAGTGAAACTCGTTTATTTCCCGATTCGGTGGTCAAATCTTCATTAATTTCCTATTCAAAAAAATCCAAAAAGAGGTACTCCGAATCACTTTTTTTTGCATAAATGACATATATAATTGAGTAATTAGTTGTTTTTAATGTATCTTATGATTTTATGATTGTTTTGTGAAATTTTTTGAATGTTTTTCTTTATCCGGATTAAATTATTGTTTGGCAAATATGTATGAAAATTGTATATTATTCCTTTGATGAATAATTGTGTTGTATGTTTACTATTTTTATGGTTCTATGATCACGCCCAACTCTAGTCCTAAAAAGGATAAGCGGTCGTTAGCTGCAAATATAATCCGGTCTAAAAGTCCGGAGTCGAATCCCACAGAGAACTAAGGCTTCACTATATCTATTCAATATCACTCGAAAGACAAGCTCGAACAATTCCTAAGTTATAATATGATGATTTTTATATCTAACTAATTAACTAAGAAACTAAAGCAGTAAATAAACAACTAAAGATACAAAGGGTTGGAGAGTTATGATTTCCCCAAATGTTGGAATCATTCATGCTATGTTTCCTACAATTTTGCCTATGTATTCTGTACTGATCGTGAGCACTTTAGGTGCCGTAATTCTCTCTCGAGTAACTATAATAATTTACTGGACATATTCTCTCGAACTACGCTAGTTGGATTTATCTAACCGCTCATTATGACCACGTCAAGGCTTTGTTATTTCTAAACCTGCCTTTAAACCCGCTGTATTGATTTCTCACATACGTTAGGATTGACGTTGTTCAACAACCACCTAAATATGTATTATTTCTCAAGCAACACATAATAAATAGGCACAGTCAATCGATTGCCATTCAATCAACTGAAATAAGCACGTAGTTGAAAAAATAGACAAATTCAAAGGTTAAATTGTATTAAAACATAATAAGAATTCATCCTCCAAGAGGTTCCATCAAAACCCTAGATAACAAATTAGCTATTCATAATAGTTTGCAAAAATACGAAACTAGAATTCATAACCAATAATGGAAATAGGAAGAAGGAAACGAAAAAATCGTAGAAGAATTCTCCACCTTACTCCCAGTGTTTTCTTGCCTCATTAGGTCGAATCCCCGGTGTCCTTAGCCTCTTTAGGTCTAAATTATGTCAAAAGTCCTCAAAATACCGTTTTCCCATGTATATATACCAAGTAGGGTTGGGCCCAAACAATTATACCTTCTCCTACGCGGAAAAGGACACTTTTTCCGGACATTACGTGCGCGGCCGCGTTTGGACCGCAGTTGGACCGCGCTATCCACTTTGATTCTGCCTGACAAGCGCGGCCTGAGCGCGGCCGCGCACTTCACGTGCACTTTTCACCTTGTTCTGTTAGGAATTTGGAAAAATATAAAACATGAAAGTTGTAGCCCTTTGAGTTGTCTTTCCAACCATTTATTGTGGAGCCCAAATAGAGTCCTGACCAAAATGTTATGTGCATTTTACTAGACAGTGCGCAATATGCCTACTCGATTCGTCGTTCGTTCTTAACTATCACCCGTTGATCCCCGAACACGATCCCGGCTTAATTACTTGGGCTTTTACTCAGATTTTAAAGCTCCAAATCACTTGAATTCATTCCATAACCTCTACATAGCTCGAAATTACTCCTACAAAGCATAAAACACACAATTAGTGCAAAACACTAGCGATTGAAGTGCAAACTCAATTAAAGTGCAGTAAATTGGAATGTAATAATCGACTAAATAAGTAATTATAGTTTATCATCATTGTACAACAATAATATGTGACTTTAGTGTTATTTAGTGCCTTCTAGTGTTATGTAGTGCCCTTTAGTGTTATGTAGAACTGATAATAAATTTTAGTTTAAGTTAATTGATGTTATTTATGGCCATTTAGAGTAGTGTGCCTTTAATGCTCTTTAGTATTCTTTAGTGTAAAATAATAACTAAGTGTCCTCGTTAACTGACCAGGTTAGAGTACTCAATTATAGATCAAATTTTAATAAATTATTAAGTGTATAGTAAATGTATTGTTAGAGATGAATCAAAAAATAGATATGAATCAAAAATTAGATATAAATAAAAAAATAATTACTTTGTAGTACAAAAGAGACCTGCCGGTGGATGAGTGTGGGGGCTTGTTAATCCTTCTTTCTTGTCTTTGCCTTAAAAAATAATGACATCATCTACGTGGCAAGGTGTGTGATCGAGATATAAATAAAAAAATAATTATTTTGTAGTACAAAAGAGACCTGCCGGTGGATGAGTGTGGGGGCTTGTTATTCCTTCTTTTTTGTCTTTGCCTTAAAAAATAATGACATCATCTACGTGGCAAGGTGTGTGATCGACCTTGCATAGGCATAGAGAAGCACTTGAATGGTTGAGTATCTTTCAACTGGTTCAGCATACTGGACAAAACTTCAGCTCCAATAATAAATAGAAGATGCTAAATCTTCTATTACAACTGGGAACAAATTAAATTTGGATATAGAGGATTACATTTAGTGAAAAGTTCAAAAAGGGAAGCAGACCTTACTATAACAGAGTGACTACTAAATTCAGGCCTTACAATTAGCATGTAGTTTGTAAACATTTGCATTTACTATGCGGTGTATGACTTTGATTTTGTGACTTTCAAAGTCGAGAAGGCGAGAACTTCCAAAAGAGTAAGATATTCTTTGTTGCATTGTTAGTTCTCAGATCATTCAACCTAATTTTCCGTTGTCTATGTTGCTGATTTTTTCACATGTATCTGCCACATAAACACCAGCTTGATTTTCTAATATGTTTCCTTGCAAAAAGGGGAAGTGCACGGTAATAGGAGGTAGGAACCTGGGCTTACTTCCCTTAGGAAGATAGCAAAAAGTGATATACTTCATTTTGTCCAATTTCTTACATTTGAATTTAGCAGTTCATACATTTGGTTTGGATTCCCCTTCATATATTAATGTTAATTCTAACATGAGGGTGGGGGAATACTATATCCTAGGCTCTGTAAAAAATGGGGATATTGTTGAAGGCGCGAACAAAGTCCGACATTGGTAGCTAAAAAGATTGGGAATCTACATGTAAGGTGTAAGAATCATTTAATGGTGTGAGACCTTTTGGGAAAACCGTACTGGCTTGTCCCAAAGCGGATAATATCACACCATGTTAAAGTATCCTTGGGCCGCTTTAGCCCAACAAATATATACCTTTTATGGCTTTGTTTTCCACTGTTTAGTTAGGCCAAACTTTTCCTGTTGGTGATTCTGATATTTTGAACTCAATTGCGAAGACTTTAATTTTATTATATAGGTTTATGGAAATTAAACGGCTAAGAAATAAAAAGATCTATTAAGAAGAGTGACAGTGATGTTATTTCACGAGCACTTAGGCCTGCATTACGTTATTAAGTTTTGCATCCATGCATTGGGACTTAGGCCCTGCATTACATATTTCACATTGCTTAATTTTATTAGAAAGCAGAGGTAATGGACGATAACGCTTCGGCCTTTGCAATTCTATCATCCTTTATGAACACAAAGGCCTTTGCGTTCTCTCTGAGAATTAGACGCCTATATCCACTTTCACTGACGATGCCTACATTTTGGCAAGTTAACGTCTCTCCATAGGGAAAAAACACTAGCTTATACGTCGAGCCACCAAGGGACTTAATTTGAAACCAGCTGTTCGCGTCGAGGGGATTTTCGAACATCGCAGTCGTACTTATGGTGTAGTGCTCTGCAGGTTAAGGGTAGTGGTCAACTTTCCACACGGTTAGGTTAGCATACTTATAATAATCAAGATAGAAATTGATGTTTAACGAAGTAGACTCCACAATCTCCTGATGTTGGGCTCTTTAGGTTTAAAATAAACCGCGAAACCATCGTCGTTTCATAGGAGGATTGTACAACTGATGTGGGACAAGTGTTTTCTTCTTGGCCTCCGAGATTAGCAAGCCACACACCACCACCGTCGGCACCATTGAAGGACGAAACAATAAATTATCTAGCGTCTTTGTCGAGGGCATGACCATTCCAATCCTTTACAACTCTCAATACATGGTTGGCAGTATCAGTGGTGCAAGTTGCCAAGGCTGAGAAGGGAAGGAAACGTAACATGAAGCTCAACTAAGTCAACTGCAGACGAACTGGAGCAAGTGGCCTTGTTCGATGAATTTTTGGAAATGAAGTTTCACTTAGGAGCAAGACCCAATCCTGAGCTCAAGTTAGGGTTTATAAATTTTCATAAAGCTAATGCAGACTGCTTTGCGTGGTCGTACTCAGACATGACAGGTATTCCATTAGAGGTAGCCGTTCACAAGCTGAGTTTGGACCCAAATTTCCCACCAGTAAGCAAAAGAAGCGTCTGATAGCCGAGGTCAGAAACAGATTTGTTAAAGAACGGTAACCCGACTACTCATTATCGGTTCTATATAGGAGGTAAAATATCCAGAATGGTTAGCCAATATACTTGTAGTTTTGAAGAAGAATAACAAGTTTAGTATGTGTTTTAGATTATAAGGACTGAAATAAAGCGTGGCCTAAAGACTCCTTCCCATTGCCAGATATTGATCAAATGATTGATGTTATGGCCGAGCACAATTTAATGAGTTTCCTTGATGCTTACTCCGGGTACAGTCAAATCAAGATAAACCCGCAAGATCATGAAAAACTTATTTCATAACGAACATTTACACATATTGCTATAATGTGATTCCATTAGGGCTTAAGAATGCCATAACAACTTATCCGAGGTTCGTTAACAAAATGTTCAAAAATTAGATAGGCAAAACAATGGAGGTATACATTGATGACATGTTCGTCAAGTATTTGACTGCATGAGATCATTTGAAACACCTCCAGGAGACTTTCGACATCATAAGGAAACATAACATGAAGCTCAACCAAGAAAAATATGCGTTCGGAGTTGGCTCCGGTAAGTTCTTGGGTTCTTGGTCTCTCAAAGAGGGATCTAGGTAAACCCCGACAAAATCAAATCCATCGAAGACATCCCGGACCAGCTGACGAGCGTGAAGGAGGTGAAGAGATTAAACGGAAGGTTAGCAGCCTTAAGCAGGTTCATCTAAAGATCCTCAAAAAAGTTTCATCATTTCCTCTCACTTCAAAAAAAGAAGAAATTTTTTGAGTGGACCCCGGAATGCCAACAGGAATTGAAAGATCTAAAAAGATACTTATCAATCCCCCTGTTATTATCGAAACCGGGGTAAAATGAGCAATTGTCACTATACCTAGCGGTCTCGGAAGTGGTGAAGTGTTGTTTTAGTCTCGAGAGGAAGAAGGTATGCAATTTCTCGTTTATTACGTTAGAAAAATACTGTTAGGAACGGAGACTCGATATCCGCACCTAGAAAAATCGGCTTTAGCTCTCATAGTCACCTCTCGAAAGCATAGGCCTTATTTACAGTGCCACCCGATAGCCGTTGTGACAATCTATCCTTTATGGAATGTTCTTCACAATCCTGAGTTGTCAGGACGTTTGTCTAAATGGGCAGTCGAAATCAGTGAGTTCAACATTGAGTATAAACCTAATACTACGACCAAGTCGCAAGTTTTGGCCGACTTTGTGGCCGATTTCTGTCTCGGGTTAATGCCATTGGCTGCTATGGAAACAATTGTTGCATCGGAAATGACATAAGGAGTTTGGACCTTCTTTGCGGATGGAGCCTCCAATGTAAGAGGGTCTGGTCTTGGGGTAGTTCTAGTCACACCCTCGGGAGAAACCGTGAGGCAGGCTGTTAAAAGTGTTCCGTTAACTAACAATGAAGCCGACTATGAGGCATTGGTATCAGGACTTGAATTAGCTCGGGGACTAGGCTCCGAGGTCATCGAAGTAAAAAGTGACACCCAGCTCGTAGTAAACCAAGTTTATGCGATTTTCGATGCAAAGTAAGAGCGCATGCAACAATATTTGAACAAGGTTCAGGCATTGCTTGCACGTTTCAGGGAATGGTCAATCATACACATTCCGAAGGAAAAATGTGGAAGCATATGCTTTGGCCAATTTGGGGTGGTCCATGGAGATGAAAGGATCTGACTCCGGTTTAGTTATTCAACTTCTACACTCACTGTTAGATACGGATGGTTACTGTGAGGTCAATTCAACCAACTTACTCCGGTACTGGAGGAATGAGTTCATCCAATACCTTTGGCATGGCAAGTTACCCGAAGACCCGAAGGCATCCTGGACATGATAAACCAATGTATATCATTACGGCCTCATAGATGGGCAGTAATACAGAAGAATAGCAAGGACCATTGACACAGTGTCTGGGAGCCAAGGAGGTAGTCTACGTAATGAGGGAAGTCCACAAAGGAGTCCGCAGGAATCATTCGATGCAGATTCATTAGTTCTAAAGTTGATTAGGGTAAGGTATTATTGTCCTCGGATGGAACAGGACGCAAATACCTTCATTCAGAAGTGTGACAAGTGTCAGCGCTTTGCAGAGTTGGTACGCCAACCAACGGAACTTCTGCATTCGGTGTTGTCCCCATGGCCATTCATAATATGGGGAATGGACAAAGTTGGTCCTCTGCTGCCGGGTCCCAAAAAGGTAAGATTTCTTTTAGTTTTAACTGACTACTTCACTAAATAGGTTGAAGCATGTCCTTACCAAATGATTAGTAAACGCGAACTGATGGACTTCATATGGGACCACATAATCTGGCTATTCGGAATATCAAAGGAAATTTCTTGTGACACGGGCCGCAATTCATAGGAAAAAATCACCAAATTTTTGAAAGGAATGAAATTCAAGAGAATTACGTCTTTGCCGTACCATCCCATTGCTAACAGGCAGGCGAAAACCAACAAGGTAATCATTTAAAACTTGAAGAAAAGGTTAGAGGATGATAAGGGCAAATGGCTCGATGAGCTACCAGGATTACTGTGGGCATATCAGACAACGGAAAAGTCGAGCACGGGAGAAATGTCTTTCTCTCTCGTATATGGAGTGGAAGCTCTGATACCGGTAGAAGTGGGGGAGACGACTTTACGGTTTTCTCGAACACACGAAGAAGAAAATAATAAATCACTACTAGTGAAGTTGGACTTGCTCAAGGAAAACAGGGACTTGACGTACGTGAGGATGGTGGCTCAAAATCAAAGGATAGAGATGTACTACAATCGCAGGGCCAATCTCCGTTTTTTTCAAAATAGTAGACCTGGTGTTGAGAAAGGTGAAGCAAGACTCCCAATATTTAAATTCACATACTTCGTATTCGAACACTGGAGGGGGCAATAGTATAAGATACAACAATAAGAATGCCACAAACACCGGGGACTATTAGAACTGGGATCAATCTGGTATCAGGATTGAGGACTACATGATCAGCCCCCTAGAGATAAGTTGCACAAATTAGCTACATGTATTGGCAATTTTTACTTTAGCAAATGAATGGTTATGTAATTTTAAAGATAGAAGGAATAAAATAGAGTTCTTTTATTTTTTATCTTTTTTCTTGTCAAATGATAATTAATTTTATCATTTTAAAGTTATCAAGAACTTCAAATGCTTATGCCGGAATGAATAGGAGACGTCCTCTTCAAGAGCACCGTAAACATAAGAGGAACCTCTCTTATAAAATCCTCATAGTAAAGGATTTATTTTGGAAGAATTTATGCCCAAAATCAAAAGCTATCGGATGAAAATATACCCGAGGCTTTCAGAAATTCAATACAAAAGGAATATATTTTGCGCAATAATTAAGCAAAAAATTATTTATTAATCAAAGTGCCAAACTCGGTGAAATGTTATGCATAATTACGGGATATGAAAAGGAAGAAGATGATAAACAGCACTTTCGGCGGAACCCGAAAAGAGAGATGGGTCTATATTTTCTTCGGTGGAAGGAGGCTAATCTACTACTGGTTTGAGGCCTGGACCTTCATCTTCATTTTCATCAATCTCCCTTCGGTTACAGAGTACTCGAAATCGGTGCTCAACGAGTCAGTTGCAGTGGGCCGAGCAGGAAGACTTTCACGAGCAGTTAGCTCCAGTTCTCGGGCCTTGACGATGCAATCATCAATATTGACGATGCCCTCTTTGGCCTATTTGTTTACCGTGAAAATGGTAACTACAATTATATTTGATTTTGTGGTTCTAAAATTACGTGATTTATCTTAATACTAGTTGTTAGGCAATATATGCTAAATGTGAGTAAAGAAAACAAGAAATACAAACCAATAAGGTCGCAAGGCTGGGCCTCCAGCTAGCTGGAACAAGACCTCGAGGTCTAGTCGGGCTAATAGCTACAAACGATCGATGAAGATCAGTGATAATGAGGGCCTTACAGATTGCCTTTTGCGGTTAATGATGAGCCATAAATGAAGAACAATATTGAATAATGAAAGATTAAGCAATAAATGTGAAGAACAATAGTGTTAGCAAAGAGAGCAAAGAATGTTGTATTGTATTCAATGTGTTGTGTAATAATGTCGATCCCTTACAAAATGACCAGGGTCTCCTTTATATAGGAGGGGGGAGGGGGAACCTTTGTATAGTATACGTCTAATCATGATAGGGAGATACTATTAGTACAGCTGTATAATGGCTCAGTAAGGATTTGTACTGCCCTTTGCAGGCTTTGTCAGTCCTCATCACGTGTCTTCAGGAGCCTTCCGCCTTTTCATAACGGTCATCGTCTTACATGCTGCCTCGAGGTGCGTCACGGTGAGCCTTCAATATGCCATGCCGAGGCGAGTGCTTCAAGGACGAGCCTCGGGCTGTGCTTCGATCCGGTCAAGGCTGGTCTTGGAAACGTAACCGTATACAGATAGTCCCCGCGTTCTTTGGAATAAAATAAAAAGGAACGTCTTGAATTCTTCAACTCTTCAATGCATTCATCATTATGCCAGTTACGTCACGCGAGCGGTTGATGTGACAACAAAAAATTTTTAAAAGTCACGTTCGCACGGCTCTCCAAAAGCCTCGAATTGATTATGACGGTTGGCCGTCCCTGGGCTTCTCCTAAAGTGTACCACTGGCCCCTATAAATACTCCAGCCCTTCGCTCCTTACTTCCTGTCCCCTCTTCGAACTTTAAGAAGCTCTCCTTACTGCTTTCCTGTACTCGTTTTTCGCCCAGTTTTTTCTCTTCCCCTCTGAAATCTTTTAATAGAAATGGCGAAGATCTCTAGAACCGTTCCTCAAGGCAATAAAGCTTCTTCATCTTCATGCTCGACTAAGGGCAAGGCCGTAACGCCTCCTAGTCTTGAAGAATGCATGCCCGGACCCTGTGAGACATCCTCTGATTTTACGGTTGACAAGCCTTCTTCGAAACTGGGGCGGTGCGAACCCATGTCCCAATACGTTAGTTTGATAACCAGCATCGAGAAGGTGATAGCTGACTGCCGCTGGGGAGAAGTAGTACAGGTGGAGTCGCCCTCTCGGGAGGAAAATATAACGACACACAAACCCGGTTTCCTTAGCGTGTACACATATCCCTTCACCCTAGGTCCGGTAGGACCATCCTCGCCATCGTTAGACCCTATAATCCTTGACTTCTGCGGCCAGTATCGGGTGACGCTTGGCCAAATTCATCCATCATTCTGGCGCGTCGTTTACATGATTAGGCTCTTTGCAAAAATGGTCGAGCCTTTTACCCTTAATCATCTGATTAGGATGTACAGCCCCCGACTTTATCGTGGCGGCCTGATTAAGCTTCAACGTCGGGCCCCGAAGGCTTTCTTTGCCTATACCGATAAAAGCAAGGACAGGGGGTGGATGAGTCGCTTTGTCCGAGTTAGAACTTCGGATTTAATTCCTGCTGAAAGGATGCCATTCCCCGAGGAATGGAACATGAATCGTAAGTAAATACGTTGATTAACTATTTTTTTCATTTCTTTGGACCATCTTCCCTCCTGAACTAACTTCCGTCATTGGTGCAGCTGTTGACTGGTACCCTGGTGCGGTTAAGGATCTTGTGGGCGGGGTTCCCCAGCTCGATTCGATCTACCCGTATGATAAGCGCGTATGGCGCGATCTGGCCAAGGACTGATGGGAAGCGAAAAACCACGGTGAGGTTTTTCTTCTGCCGTACCTGAGCTCGTTACAGGAGGTACTCCTTAACTGTATTCTCAGCCTTCGTAACTGCCTTTTGCGTTTATGAAGGCGTGGGAGATGCCCCTTTGACGAGGGAAAGCCCCACTAGGGAGGCGGACACCTCAAGTCCTGCCAAGGAGAAGAAGAGAAAGAGAAAGTCGCCGACTAAATCCTCAAAAACGAAAAAGGCAAAAGCTCAAAATCCTAAGGTTTATTCAACGGCCTTGATTTCGGAAGCAGCGGAGGGTCTCCGAGCTGGGGGCGAAGAGGAGAATGACTCCCTGTATTCTCTCGGGGAAGGAGAAAGTGTATCTGTCTCGGGTCTTGCTAGGCCGATGGCTATTGGGCCAAAGGCTTCCAAACCAGAAGTTACTGATGTTCTTCCACCTCGAGCCGAAGAGGCTCTCGAGGGCGGATCAGATAACGCCCCTGAGTCGGTCACAAGTTGAGTCAACCCATTTTGAGGAAGAATGTAGGAGGCTCTCGTCAGAGGCTGACGAGCTCAGAGCCCTTTTAGCAAAATAGGAGGAAGAACTGCATGACCTTCGAGCTCATTCGGAGGCAGTGTCTCGATAGCGGACTGATCTTGCGGAGCAGGTAATACAGTCTCTATATGCTTTTTTTTCCGCGCCAGTCCGACTTTGGCGCTTAACACTTTGGGTCGATTTTTGCAGTTTGAGAAAAAAGATGCCCTGATGAGGGAGGGGATCGGAGCCAGGGATACTGAGATTCTCGGACTCAAGCAGTGCGTGGATGAGGCAACCTCCGAGAGACCTTTCAAGAGAGGTTGACCTCGGCTGAGCGTTATCTCCGAGACGCGATGGCAGATAGTAGTAAGTATAAGGATCTCCATGTCAAAGAAGTCGTCGCGCTATTTATAGCCAAATCCGAACACGACGAGCTCATGTCCTCGTATCGAAAAGATGCTGCTGCTGCTGCAAATGCTCGGGCCAGGAAGGTCTCTGAGAATGCCGAGTTTGAACTGGCCCGAGCCCTGGAGCGTGCCCGGTTAGAGTCTCAGAGACAGGCTCTCGAGAATATATATGCAGGGGGCATTAATTTGTCTGCGGAGATCGAGAAGCTGAATGCCTTAGTGGAAGAGTCGGCGGCCTTGCGTACTTCTGATGAGGATTCAAGTAGTGGCTCACAGAGCGGTGGAGCTGAAGAAGAAGTCCCCGAGGGGGAAGAAGCCGTTGTTGACCTGGGTGCTGAGGGTGCAGCTCTTAAGAGAACTCCATCCGACAAAGTGACTCCGACCGAGTATTAGGCTTTCTTTTTTTCTGTGTAAGGGCCCCTTACGGGCTTTGTAAACATTTTTCACCAATATAAGAATTTCATTATTTCGCTTTTCAATTTATGTCGAGCCCCATTTTGCCTTCGTCTGCGAAGAATTCAAATGTATGACTCTAACGATTAGTTCGAATACTGGGCCTGGAACATCAAAAACCCTTAGGTTATTAATTGATTGACACGATGCTTCTGAAAGTCCTTTGTTACTTTTCTGACTAAGCTTGGATTGATTTGATGCGAGCTTAGGTAATCGGGACTTCAAATTCCAAATTGGGTGGGAGCTGGATCTTGTTGATGGTTCTCGATTAAGAGTTTTCTCGAACTAACCTTCGGACTTAGCTACTGGAGGTGTTCGTTCGATCGTCTAAAAATAAGGATAGCCTTTAGGCTTTTACAAATAGTCCCCAAGCGAGGACTTACTCAAACTCGCGCAGCCTTTGGGCTTAATAGTCGAGCGAGCATCTGTTCATGCTCCAAGTAAGGATATTCATAAGGGATTATGAGTAGTCCCCGAGTGGGAACTCGGGTAGCCTTTGGGCTTACTAGTCGAGCGAGCGTTCGCTCGAACTCGAAGTAAGGATAGCCCTGAGGTTTTATGAATAGTCCCCGAGTGAGAACTGGCTCGAACTCGGGTAGCCTTTGGGCTTAATACTCGAGTGAGCATTCGCTCGAACTCGAAGTAAAGATAGCCCTGAGACTTTTTAGGCTGGCACTTTGGCTCTTATAGGTTGGCCCTTATGCGCTTTTTAGATTGAGCTTTATAGTCGAACGAGCGTCTGTTAATACTCGAAGTAAGGATAGTCCTGAGGAATTATGAGTAGTCCCCAAGTGGGAACTCGGGCAGCCTTTGGGCTTACTAGTCGAGCGAGCGTTCGCTCAAACTCAAAGAAAGGATAGCCTTGAGGCTTTATGAATAGTCCCCGAGTGAGAACTGGCTCGAACTTGGGTAGCCTTTGGGCTTAATAGTCGAGTGAGCATTCGCTCGAACTCGAAGAAAAGATAGCCCTGAGGCTTTTTAGGCTAGCCACTAGGCTCTTACGCGTTGGCCCTTAGGCGCTTTTTAGATTGGGTCGATGCGACCTCTGATATGGCTATAGTTTTTCCCTCATTTTGGCTAAAGATTTGATTATGCCTTGGCATGTTTGATGTTCGTCCGACTCTTTGACAGCTCAAATAAGAACCTCCATTATGAGTTGATTGTGACGATAATTGAGTGACTCGGGAGGTTCTCTTGAAGGCTGATTTTTCGAAGCCTTTTTACTGAAAGCTGATTGTCTCGAAGCCTTTTTATTGTTTTGAGCTGATATGGTCGGACCTCTTTTGCTTATGCCGAGGGTAGCATGAGTAACCGGTTCTTTTCGAAATATTTTCGAAGTATTTGGAGGCCTTTAGTTTTTTAGCGGCAGTCGGATGTCTCCAAGTCGCATTAGTTCGGCCGTAGCCTTTAGTTCGACCGTAGTCTTTGTTATTGGCTGTAGCCTTTAGTCCCCGTGTGCGTTGACCTTGGCGTCTATATCAAGGGTATGCCTTCTTAAGGTCTCATAATTTTGAGCACGCCTTCTTGAGGGCTTACAGATTTGATGTTGCCTCGGTGAGGGCTTACGAGCTTGAAGTTTGCCTGATCAAGGTCTTACGGATTCAAAGTTTAGATGGCTCGATGAGCTAACTGTCGAAGACAGTCCCCGAGTGTTCGAGAATTTTTTGCTCTTGGGCCGTTTTACGTGACAGTAGTGAACTTCTTTGAGGCGCAAAGTGTTTTGATAAGCAAAGAGGATTCCTTTATTACTTGATATGTGCGTACATGTTTTTGCTTTTGGAGGCTCGATTATTCTACATGGACATGTTTCATTTCACTGTTTGGCCCTATACAACATTCTCCTATCGAGGTCCTCCTAGGCATAGTTTGATTTCATCGAGGGGTGACCGCCTAGGGTGATGCCCCCCAGTATTTGAGGTTGATCGAAGGGAAGCGTCGAATACTTGATAAGTTCTCCTTTGGTAGCATATGGATGTTGCCTCGTTAAAAACCTCACCGGTAAAACCCGTTCGGGATAAAACCTGATCTAAGGAAAAACGAGTGCAACGCATGCTTAAAAACCCAAGGTCTTCGAGTTGCAGGGTGCTTCAAGTCCTCTCAATTGAACGCCTGCAATAAGTTAGTATAAAAGATAAATGAAAAGGGAGAGGGTTATACCTTAGCAATAATAGTGTTTGAGCATCGATATGTTCCAATTGCTTGGATGTTGCTCGCCTTCCATGGTGCCGAGTTTGTGGGACCCCTTGCCCACTACTCCGAGGATGTGGTACGCTCCTTCCCAGCTCGGGCCTAGTTTCCCTTCGTTTGGGTTTCTAGTGTTGAGGGTGACTTTCCTTAGGACTAAATCAGCGACTCCGAAGTATTGGAGGTTTGTTCTCCTGTTATAATATCTCTCGATCCTCTGTTTTTTGCGGCCATTCGGACCAGTGCAGCCTCTCGCTCTTCATCTAGTAGCTCGAGGGCTATAGTGATGGCATCGCTGTTCCAGTCCTCAGTGGCATGCCGAAATCTGGCACTAGGCTCTCCGACCTCGACCGGTATCAAAGCCTCGGACCCATATACCAAAGAGAACGCTATTTCTCCTGTGCTCGATTTTGAAGTTGTTCGGTATGCCTATAGCAACTCGGGAAATATCTCTCTCCATTTTCCCTTCGCATTTTCTAACTTCTTTTTCAAGTTTTGGATGATGGTCTTGTTTGTGGACTCGGCCTGTCCATTTGCACATGGGTGATAGGGCGTTGACAGGATTCTCTTGATCTTATGATCTTCGAGGAATTTCGTCACCTTACTGCCTATGAACTGTTTCCCATTGTCACATGCAATCTCGGAAGGGATCCCGAATCGGCATATGATGTGATCTCAGATGAAGTTGATGACTCCCTTTTCTCTTATCTTCTCGAAGGCCTGTGCTTCCACCCATATCGAGAATTAGTCAGTCATAAACAGAATAAATCTAGCTTTACCTGGTGCTGTTGGTTGGGGGACGATGATGTCCATCCCCTATTTCATGAACGGCCATGGTGATAAGACTGAATGTAGTTATTCACCGGGTTGGTGGATCATCGGCGCAAACCTTTGGCATTTATCACATCTTCGTACGAATTTCTTGGTGTCCTTCTCCATATTGTCCCAATAGTAGCCTGCCCTGATCACCTTCTGAACCAAAGAATCGGCACCGGAATGGTTTCCACAAGTGTCTTCATGAATTTCTCGAAGTACATAATCGGTGTCCCCAGGTCCCAAGCATATAGCTAGAGGTCCGTCTAAGGTCCTTCAATATAGCGTTCTACTCTCGTGGAGTGAAAATCGAGCTGCTTTGGCTCGGAGGGCCCTCGACTCCTTTGGATGTGTGGGTAGCTTCCCGTTCTTCAAATAGTCAATGTATTTGTTCCCCCATCCCATGTTAGACTTGTTGAGTTGACCTCGGCGTGTCCTTCTTCAATCACTGAATTGGATAGCTGGACAACGGCCCCTAGGAGTATGTCATCTTCTTCGATGGAGGACCCTAGGTTCGCGAGCGCATCGGCCTCACTGTTCTGTTCTCGGGGAATATGGACCAGAGTCCATTCTTTGAAGCGATGCAATATGACCTGAAGTTTGTCCAAGTATCTTTGCATCATGTCTTCTCGGACCTCGAAGCTTCCATTCACTTGGTTAACTACCAGGAGCGAGTCGCATTGTGCTTCGACGATTTCATCTCCTAGGCTCTTGGCCAACTCAAGACCTGCAATCATAGCCTCATACTCGGCCTCATTGTTAGTGAATTTTGGAGTTTTTATAGATTGCCTAATCATGCCGCCTGAGGGAGGCTTCAGAATGATGCCTAGCCCGGACCCTTTTACGTTCGAAGCTCCATTGGTGAATAGGGTCCATACCCCCGATAATGTGCCCGCTTCTAGCAAGAGTTCTTTCTCTACCTCAGGCATGAGGGCAGGCATAAAATCAGCCACGAAGTCCGCCAAAATTTGGGACTTGATATCCGTCCGAGGTTGATATTCGATATCATACCCCCGAGCTCGATGGCGCATTTATCCAATCTGCCCGATAATTCAGGCTTGTGCAAGATGTTTCGATGAGGGTATTTGTTAAAACACATATACGGTGGCTTTGAAAATAAGGTTTTAGTTTCTGAGATACACTTATTAATGCAAGAGATAATTTTTCTAAGTGGGGGTACATGGTATCTGCATCTCCCAGAGTCCGACTCACGTAATAAACGGGGAATTGCGTACCTTTTTCTTCCTGAACCAACACACCACTTACTGCTACTTCGGATACGGCCAGATATAAGTATAACATTTTATCCTTTTTCGGGGTGTGGAGCAAAGGCGGGCTCGAGAGATATCGCTTTAACTCTTCTAAAGCGTGCCGACATTACGGAGTCCACTCAAAGCTGTTTTTCTTTTTGAGCAAGGAGAAGAAATGATGACTTTGATCTGACGATCTTGATATGAACCGGCCTAAGGCCGCTATCCGCCCGGTCAGCCGTTGCACGGCCTTCACATTGTTCACCACTGTGATTTCTTCAATGGCTTTGATTTTGTCGGGGTTGATCTCGATTCCCCTATTTGACACCATGAACCCCAAACATTTGCCCGATCCTACCCCGAAGGCACACTTCTCGGGGTTGAGCTTCATGTTGTAACTTCTGAGGATATCGAATGTTTCCTGCAAATGAGCCAAATGGTCCTCTGCGCGCAGGGACTTAACTAGCATGTCATCAATGTAAACTTCCATAGATTGGCCTATTTGATGTTCGAACATCTTATTAACTAGGCGCCGGTACGTAGATCCTGCGTTTTTTAGCCCAGAGGGCATTACATTATAACAGTATGTACCATACTTTGTGATGAACGAAGTCTTTTCCCTGTCTTCGAGGTTCATTTGAATTTGATTATACCCGGAGTAGGCGTCGAGAAAAGTGAGGATCTCGTGGCCGGCCGTGGCATCGATAAGCGATCGATGTTGGGCAATGGGAATGAGTCTTTGGGGCATCCTTTATTCAAGTCGTTATAATCTACACACATTCTTAATTTATTTCCTTTTATGGGAACCACTACCACATTAGCCAACCATTCGGGGTATTTTACCACCCCTAATCGACCCTATTTTGAGGAGTTTTATTACCTCGTCTTTGATGAACGCATGTTTTACATCGGATTGAGACCTACTCATTTACTTCACTGGTTTGAACCTGGGATCGACACTTAGTCAATGGGTGGTTATTTCCGGCAGGATCCCTATCATGTCTAAATGGGACCAAGCGAAGCAATCAATGTTAATAAGAAATTGAATGAGTTTTTTCCTGAGTTCGGTAGTCAATCCCGTTCTTAGGTATACCTTTCGATCTGGAAGTTGCTCGATCAGGACGGCTTGTTCGAGTTCTTCCACCGTTGATTTTGTTGAGTCAGACTCTTCGGGGGCAACAAAGGTCCGAGGGGTGATGAAGTCTTCTTCGTCATCCTCCTTCGAGTGTTCACAGACCACCTATTCCTCGGGGATTTACCTCTTTCATGACTCGTCCTGAACGGGGAAAGTCGATGCCGGTGTCATGTCGTTTACTGTGAACATCTCCTTAACTGCATGTTGTTCTCCGTACACCATTTTTATACCGTCTTTTGTTGGGAATTTCATCATTTGGTAAAGAGTTGATGGTACAGCCCTCATGTTGTGTATCCACGGTCTTCCAAGTAAGGCGTTGTATCCCATGTCACCTTCGATGATATGAAACATGTTGTCCTGAACTGTGTTGGACACGGTGACTGGGAGGATGATTTCCCACTTCGTTGTCTCGCTCGCCATGTTGAATCCATGGAGGATTCGAGAGGTGGGCGCGATTTGGTTGAGCAGTGCGAGCTGCTAAACCACCTTCGATCTTATTACGTTGGCCGAGCTACCCGGATCCACGAGCACACGTTTGATTTGAATGTTATTCCAAAGGAAAGTGACTACCAGCGCATCATCATGTGGTTGGGACAAGGCCTCTATGTCTTCTTCTCTAAATATAAGGGCGTCCTCGGGTATACAGCTCCGACTTTGTCTTTTCGCTGCGATGGACGCTCTGGCCCGTCTGAACATGGGTCCCTATAGGACGCTGGTTCCTCCATTGATCATGAGAATGATGTGTTGAGGCTCTTCTGGTCCGTTCTTTACATGAATCCCAACACCGTTGTTTTCGTGTGCTTTCGCTTAGTTAGACATTTTGCCCTGAAATCAAAGATTCTTGGACAAGAAAAAGTGTGAAGGGTAACTTGTGTTTTCAGAAAACTAACGCCAAAACAATCACTATTATTTTTAGCCCCACGGTGGGCGCCAAACTGTTTACCGTGAAAATGGTAACTACAATTATATTTGATTTTGTGGTTCTAAAAATACGTGATTTATCTGAATACTTGTTGTTAGACAATAGATGCTAAATGTGAGTAAAGAAAACAAGAAATGCAAACCAATAAGGTAGCAAGGCTGGGCCTCGAGCTAGCTGGAGCAAGACCTCGAGGTCTAGTCGGGCTAATAGCTACGAACGATCGATGAAGATCAATGATAATGAGGGCCTTATAGATGGCCTTTTGCGATTAATGATGAGCAATAAATGAAGAACAATAATGAACAATGAAAGAATAAGCAATAAATGTGAAGAACAATAGTGTTAACAAAGAGAGCAGAGAATGTTGTATTTTATTCAATTTATTGTGTAATAATGCCGATCCCTTACAAAATGACCAGGGTCCCCTTTATATAAGAGGGGGGGAAGCTTTGTATAGTACATGTCTAATCATGATAGGGAGATACTATTAGTACAGCTGTATAATGGCTCAGTAAGGATTTATACTGCCATTTGCAGGCTTTGTCAGTCCTCATCACGTGTCTACAGGAGCCTTCCGCCTTTTCATAACGGTCATCGTCTTACATGTTGCCTCGAGGTGCGTCACGGTGCCATGCCGAGGCGAGTGCTTAGAGGATGAGCCTCGGGCTGTGCTTCGATCCCGTCGCGGCCGATCTTGAAAATGTCATCGAAACCTTAAAATCGGGCCTCGCTGATTTTAATTATATATACTATTCCAAGGTTTTCCTCTTCATAAGATATATAGCCTAAGTCTTCTCAAATACAAGGGAATCCTCTTGGTATAGGAGCTTTGCTTTGAGTCTATCAATTTTGGCTAGAAGGTCGTCCCTTTTGTAGTGGATCCAATTTTTGTAACGACCCGACCGATCGTTTTGAGCATTTGCACTTCGCTCGGTTGTTTGAGGGCATGAGTATCTCCATAAGATGTATTATGACTTATGTGAATCGTCGGTTTTGGTTTTCAGGTTATTCAGAATTCATTTGGAAGAATGATTCTGAGCTAGAAGCTTTAAAATTTGAAAGGTTTGGCTAAGTTTTGACTTTTTATTACTTGACCTCGGATCGGATTTCTGATGGTTCCGTTAGCTCCGTTGGGTGATTTTCGACTTAGAATTGCGTCCGAATTTTGGTTTGGATGTCCGTAGAAGAATTTGGCTTGAAATGACAAAAGTTGGAATTTTTTAATGTTTGACTGGGAGTGCACTTCTGATATCAGGGTTAGATTCTGATTACGGAAGTTGGAGCAGGTCCGTAATGTCAAATGTGTCTTGTGTGCAAAATTTGAGGTCAATCGGACATGATTTGACGAGTTTCGGCATCGGTTGTGAAAGTTGAAGTTTCAATGTTCAATAATTTCGAATTGAGGCGTGATTCGTCATTTCGTTGTTGCTATGTGTGTTTTGAGCACTCGAGTAGGTCCATGTTATGTTATGGGACTTGTTATGGCTCGGGTGAGTTTCGGACGAGGTTCGGATCATTTTTATTCTACGTTGCATTGTTGAAGATTTTCTAGTTCTGGTATGACCGCACCTGCGAAGTGTTGAGCGTATGTGCGGAGCCGCAAAATCGGCAGTTCCATCGCATAAGTGAGAGAGGGATCTGGGCTTGGGGATCACAGGTGTGGGTGCTTGGACGCACCTGCGCAACCGCAGATGCGGTTAGAGTGCGCAGAAGCGCGATCGCAGGAGCGGCTTAAGGATCGCAGGTGCGAGGTTTTGCTAAGTGAGGCTGTTTCGTAGAAGTGAGGAATTACCGCAAAAGCGGTGGTCGTAGATGTAAGGCCCCGTGAATTTTTCTTCTCAAAACCCGAATCTCGTAGTGCCATTTTAGGATCAATTGTTAGAATCTCATAAAGAAAGCTCGCCTCGGTTCGGACCCTTAGAGCTGATCTATGCATTTAAACATCAAGAACCAAAGCTTTTCGGAAGGGTGCAAAAATGCGGTCCAGAATGCGGTCGCATACTTAGCTAATTTGAGGTTAAGAATGCGGTCCATTATGCGATCGCACAACCGATATGCGGACTGCATAACCGTCGCATAAATTCCTTGGGATTTTGTGAAGGTCAGCTCTGCGGTGCATTATGCGACCGCATAATGGGTATGCGGACCACATTTCCGTCGCATACCGAAACAGAATGTTCAGGTTTTGGGAGCCTTTTTGCGGTCCAATATGCGGCCCGCATTTCCACTTTGCGATCGCAAATGCGACTGCAGATCCGACTTGGGGCTCCAATTTTCTAATTTTTAACCTGACGCCCCTATCATTATATTGGGTATTATAGCTCGTTTTGAGCATTTTCTGGACATTTCTAGAGGGAGGGAGAGGGGTCTAAGTGAGAGAAAGTTCTCCCCATCAAATTACTCCATAGAATCTTGCTAAATCCTTGAAGCTAATCAAGTGAAGGCTCCTAAATCTTCATCCCAAGAGATCGAAGTAATAAGAATTTCGGAATTTGTAAAGAGTAAGGAAAGCTATATTGAGGTATGTATGGCTAAAACCCCCTTTTATTAGAAATTGAGCTCCGTTGGCGTTTACGAAGGTGTGGTAAGATTTGAATTGGTTGGTGTACTGATTATTGTTTCACATTGACTGATTTGCAATTTATATGCACATATACATGAAAGATATGCCCCAAACGTGAGTAATTTACTATTCTTGATATTTAATGAAGTATGAAGTATACAATCATGTGTTGAAATGCGTGGGCTATAAGCCAAAGATCAAAATTGAGAATTTTCATGCTAATCATGTGAACACTTACATGTGCTTGCAACTTGAATTATTTTCGTATGTGCCTATGATCATAACTTGCAAGGTGAATATTGAAAAGGAAAATGATGAGATAAGTGTGGCCTAAAGTGCCCATGAATTGAATTGATACATGAAAGATAATTGATTCAAGTGAGATGATTAATGAGAAAGAAACCACGCCTAGGCAAGGCGGCCTAGCCGATCGGGCCGTGATCGGACACCATGCCGCACACATGGTGGTGATGTGCTGATATTGAACTCCGGATAAGGTAAATGAAATAGTGATTGAGATATATGCCTCCAATTAGGCAACCTAGCCGGTTGGGTCGTGATCGAACTCCGCTTAGGATAGCAGTGGTATCGAGAACAGTGATGAACGTGTGAAAGAAATGCCCCAAACTAAGTTATGGGAATTATGTGAATGATTCTATGACTTGCATATTTGATCCACCTATGTGATTTACTTGTCATTGCTCGGTAGTTCTTTCTAGTAAAATTGTGTTTAGTTACACATACTAGTACTATTCCATGGTACTAACGTCCCTTTTGCCAGGGACGCTACATTTTTTTTTAATGAATGTAGGTGGATCCGTAGCGGATAGTGTCGATCGTGTGTAGCGCACCATTCTCCTTCTCAAAGATCTTGGTGAGCCCCTTTCTCCTTCAAGGGGCTACATTGCACACCTCTTGCCTTTTTGGACTTTCACTTTTGAGGTATAGCCGGGGCCTTGTTGCCGGCATTGTCACAATTATCTTTTGTATCCTTAGAGGCTCCGTAGACATATATGTGGGTCAGATGTGGGTGTCGGATGGGTGTGCGAGCTATGTTGTAATTCTATACTTATGTTGCCTACGAATTGTAACTCTATGGGAACTTTGGAAACTAACTTATCTACAGTTTAATGTTATGAACTAAAATGAACTAAAAATGTCGAATATACTATCTTCCATTGTTGAATAAATGAAAGCATGGTCCCCTTATGCGTATTAAGTTGGGTAGGTAGTGTTTAGTAAGGCTTGCTCAGTTGGGGTAACTCGATTGAGCGCCGGTCGCGCCTCCCGAGGTTGGGGCGTTACAAACTTGGTATCAGAGCCTAAGGTTTTAAAGTGTCCTAGGATGTCTCGGAGCCGTGTCTGGTAGAGTCCTTCTTATCGGTGTGTAGTCGACCACATCTATAAGTTGGAGGCTACTTGGGCATCTAGGAATAATAGCCTTCTTTGATATTCTGGATTGTGCGGTGAAACTGTTTCCTTCCTAATCAAAGCATTGTTCTATCTTTCAGTATATGGCACCTAAGAAGAAAGCGAGAATTGGCCAAGGAGCCAATGCCACCCCAGGAGTGGCTGATGATTCATTGCTTGATGTTACGGGTGAGGGTAGTCGCCCTGCTAGTACTCTGCCGGATCCTTCTATTCCAGAGTAGACTACCCCAGCTCCTACAACTACGGAGGGCACCACTATCCCTCCCATTGATACTCCTGCTCCGCCTCCAGCCCCAGCTTCCGGTTCTGGTATTTCTGATGGGGATCTTAGGGGAGCTATTCAGATGTTGACCCAGCTAGCGGCCTCTCAGGCCCAGAGGTCAGGTATTGCACCCAGTTCATCATCTAGTCAGCAAGGGGATTCCACGAGTTCCAGGGTGAACAGATTTCTTCAGTTAGACCCTCCAGTATTTTTGGGTGCCAATCCAGAAGAAGACCCCCAGGATTTCATTGATGAGATGCACAAGACCCTCAGGGTGATGCGTGCAACTGAGACAGAGGGAGTAGAGTTGGCTGCCTACCGTCTGAATGGGGTGGCCTATGCGTGGTTTGAGTTATTGGAGGATTTCCGCGAGGAGGGGAGTCCTCCGGCCAGCTGGAGTGAGTTCGCAGATGCCTTCATAGATCACTTCCTGCCTGCTGAGACAAGGGCAGCCCGTGCAGCAGAGTTTGAGAATTTAAAGCAAGGTAACAAGAGTGTGTGGGAGTACCACATGGAGTTTGCTCGCTTGTCCAAGTATGCCATTCATATGTTGCCCACAATGGAGGCCAGAGTGCGCCGATTTGTTCAGGGCCTTAATTCTTTGACCATTAATGAGGCTTCTACGGCTGCATTGAATTCTGATATGAACTACGGGAAGATGGTCGCATTTGCTCAGGCCACAGAGAGCCGTAAATTGAAGAACAGAATGGAGAGAGAGGGTAACAGCAAGGCCCGGTCTACGGACAACATGGGAGAGTCACAAGGTGGGGGAAGATCAGCCTTCAGGGGAGGATCATCAGGGCCTTCCCAATCTGTTGCACAGTCTACAGCCAGTGCACCGCCATCAGGGCCCAACCAGCAGCAGTGGAGTCGTTTCAGGCCCGGTCAGGGCAACAGGGGATCCCATCAGCGGGGTCGATCAAGAGAGAGGTCCCAAGCAGCAGCAGAGGTCCCCGTGCCCCAGGTGCGGGAAGATGCACTCAGGGATTTGCTACATGGAGCTACCTATATGCTATGGATGTGGGATGAGGGGTCATATCCAGAGACATTGTCGTGTATCTCGCCAGGGAGCGGGCAGGGGCACAGGTCAGCCTTCCAGTCCAGCAGCTGCTACATCTTCAGCCCCCTCTCCAGCTCGAGGTACCCCAGCACCCGCAGGGCGTGGTGCAGCTAGGGGTGGTGCGCAGAGTTCAGGAGGTCCCAGCCGATTCTATGCTATGAGTGGCCGCCAAACTGCAGAGGCTTCTCCAGATGTAGTTACAGGTATTCTGACTGTCTAATCTCAAGATGTGTATGCACTTATTGACCCCGGTTCCACCTTATCCTATGTTACCCCATTTGTTGCTATGGAATTTGGGATAGAACCAGAACAACTTCATGAACCATTCTCGGTATCTACTCAGGTTGGTGAGTCAATTTTGGTTGCTCGAGTTTATAGAAGTTGCATTGTTACGGTGTGCGGTAGGGATACCACGGCCGATCTTATTGAATTAGGGATGGTCGACTTTGATGTCATAATAGGGATAGATTGGCTTTATTCGTGTTTTGCCAAACTTGACTGTTGGACCAAAACTATGAGGCTTGAATTTCCTAATGAGCCCGTTATTGAGTGGAAGGGAGATAATGTAGTGCCTAGAGGTCGGTTTATTTCCTACCTTAAGGCTGCAAAGATGATTAAGAAGGGGTGTATCTACCATCTAGTTTGGGTTACGAACACCAATGCCGAGGCACTTAGCCTTGAGACTGTACCAGTTGTGAATGAATTTCCAGATGTCTTTCCAGATGAGCTCCCTGGGATTCCACCAGATAGGGAGATTGATTTTGGGATCGATGTGATGCCAGGCACACAGCCTATATCAATTCACCCTTACAGAATGGCACTAGCAGAATTGAAAGAGCTAAAGGAACAATTGAAGGATTTTCTAGAAAAGGGTTTTATCCGGCCGAGTGTGTCGCCATGGGGTGCACCAATCTTGTTTGTAAGAAAGAAAGACGGATCGCTGCGGATGTGTATTGACTACCGGCAACTCAACAAAGTCACAATCAAAAACAAATATCCTTTGCCAAGACTAGATGACTCGTTTGATCAATTGCAAGGTGCTACGTGTTTCTCGAAGATTGACTTGCGGTCCGGGTATCATCAGTTGAAGATAAGGGAGCGAGATATTCCAAAAACAGCCTTCAGAACTCGGTATGGGCACTTTGAATTTATGATAATGTCTTTTGGACTAACAAATGCCCCGACAGCTTTCATGGATCTTATGAATAGAGTCTTCAAGCCTTTCCTAGACTCTTTTGTGATAGTGTTTATTGACGACATTCTGGTGTATTCCCGAAGTCGGGAGGACCATGCCGACCATCTCAGGGCAGTTCTGCAGACTCTTCAGCAACATCAATTGTATGCGAAATTTTCAAAGTGTGAATTTTGGCTTGAATCGGTCGCGTTCTTGGGCCATGTCGTTTCCAGGAAAGGAGTTATGGTTGATCCTTAGAAGGTTGCAGCAGTGAAGAATTGGCCTAGACCTACCACTCCTACTGAGATTCGCAGTTTCTTAGGCCTGGCCGGGTACTACAGGAGGTTTGTGGAGGGGTTTTCTACTCTTGCCTCTCCATTGACTAAATTGACGCAGAAAGCCGTTAAATTCCAATGGTCCGATGCTTGTGAAAAGAGTTTCTAAGAATTGAAGTCAAGATTGACAACAACACTGGTATTAGCCCTGCCAGAAGGTACAGAGGAGTTTGTGGTGTATTGCGATGCTTCGAGAATCGGGCTCGAGTGTGTGTTGATGCAACATGGCAAGGTTATAGCCTATGCTTCTAAGCAACTCAAGAATCATGAGAAAAACTATCCAACCCATGACTTAGAGCTGGCAGCAGTGGTGTTTGCGCTAAAGATTTGGCGGCATTATTTGTATGGGGTTCATGTGGATGTATTTACGGATCATAAGAGCCTTCAATATATTTTCAAGCAAAAAGAGTTGAATCCGAGGCAAAGAAGATGGCTAGAGTTACTCAAGGACTATGACATTGATATTCTCTACCACCCGGGAAAGGCTAATGTCGTGGCAGATGCTCTTAGTCGAAAATCTATGGGGAGTTTGGTTCATTTGGGGGCGTATCAGAGGCCGCTAGCCAGGGAGGTCTACTAGTTGGCCAGTTTGGGAGTTCGTCTTGCGGACTCTAATGAAGGAGGGGTAATTATACAGAATAGAGCTGAATCATCGCTTGTAGTAGAGGTGAAGGAAAAACAATTTAACGATCCGTTATTAGCACAATTGAAAGAGGGGATTCACAAACACAAGACCATAGCTTTCTCCTTCGACATGAATGATGGTACTCTACGGTACCAAGACCGCCTGTGTGTTCCTGATATCGACGGTCTTCGGGAAAGGATCATGGCAGAAGCTCACACATCCAAGTATTCCGTGTACCCAGGTTCTACAAAGATGTATCATGACCTCAAGGAAATTTATTGGTGGAATAACATGAAAAGGGATGTGGCGGATTTTGTGGCAAAATGTCCGAATTGTCAGCAAGTAAAGGCCGAACATCAAAGGCCCGGTGGATTGGCTCAAAACATAGAAATTCCAATGTGGAAATGGGAGATGATCAATATGGATTTTGTGGTAGGTCTGCCGTGCACTCCGCAGAAGTTCGACTCAATTTGGGTGATCGTGGATCGACTCACGAAGTCAGCACACTTCTTGCCGGTTAAATCTACCGACACAGCGGAACAGTATGCTCAGTTATATATCAAAGAAATAGTCAGGTTACATGGCGCTCCAGTCTCAATCATTTCCGATCGAGGGGCTCAGTTCACAGCCAACTTTTGGAAGAAGTTTCAACAAGGTTTGGGGACGCAGGTAAATCTTAGCACAGCTTTCCATCCACAAACCGATGGACAAGCTGAGCGGACTATTCAGACGCTTGAAGACATGTTCGAGCTTGTACTCTTGATTTCAAGGGTAGTTGGGATGACCATTTGCCACTCATAGAATTTGCTTACAATAGCAGTTTCCATGCTAGTATCCAGATGGCACCATTCGAGGCATTGTACGGTAGGAGATGTAGATCCCCCATTGGATGGTTCGAGGTCGCAGAAGCAGAGTTGATAGGGCCGGACCTCGTGCATCAGGCCATGGAGAAAGTCAGGGTTATTAAAGAAAGGTTGAAAACTGCTCAGAGTCGCCAAAAGTCTTACTCGGATGTTCGTCGCAGAGATTTAGAATTCACAGAAGACGATTGGGTATTTCTGAAGGTATCCCCTATGAAGGGCATCATGCAGTTCGGAAAGAAGGGAAAATTGAGTCCGAGGTATGTCGGACCGTACAAGATCATTCAGAGGATTGGTCAGGTGGTATACAAGCTCGAGCTGCCACCCGAGATGTCATTGGTTCACCCGGTCTTTCATGTGTCTATGTTGAGGAAGGTAGTGGGAGATCCGTCAACTATTGTGCCAGTTGAGACTATTGAAGTTAATGAAGAGCTGTCATATGAAGAAGTTCCAGTTGCTATTCTTGATAGGCAAATTCGAAAATTGAGGAATAAGGAAATTGCATCCGTGAAAATAATTGTACTTTTTTAAAAAAGGTGAAAAATGATAATCAATAATATATAATTTATGAATAATGAAAGAAACGGGCGCAATTAAATATTTAAAAAAAAGATCTTATTAATATCAATCGAATAAAAGTTAGTGCACTAATATAAAAATAATAATTAATAATAGAGGTAGATTTAATGATAAATTCCTACAAGATTACGTATTTATACCTTTGATGTTCTTTAAATTATAACTTAGAATATATTTTGTTATTGAAAATTAAAATTTAAGCATATATATATATATATATATATATCTCAATGTGCGTTACACGTTTATTTCATATCATATGCCGACTTTAAGAATTTTTGTATGATTTATAAAGGTATTTGGACACACACTTTTGAAAATGTATATTTATTTAAATTTTATCTATTATTTTAGCTTCATTTTTAAATAGGAAATTTTGAAGCTAAAAATTTGTTTCATTATCTCAAAAGAAATAATGTTTCAGTCACAAAAGTTTAACTTCTTATTACAGTGAAATTTATATCAAACAGAATTTCAAACTTCTTTTCAACTTCAACTTTAACTTCAAATACTGATTTTTTAAACTTCAATCAAATATTGTTAAAAAAAGATAGAAGTTATGCTAAATTATGTCAAAGAAATTAATTATTCAAAATTTATGTGCTAAAAAAAGACTAAAACTTTTTTTTTAAAGACTAAAATATTGCCGGTTCAAAATTCAAATTGATGTTGTCTCCTTTCAACATGGAACAAATAATATTATTACTCACCTTAAAAGTTATTTATCAAGTCGATAAAGGTATCTTACCTTTGAAGTTATAAATATAGACAAAGTATTTCTTTTGTAAGTTGTAATGCCCCTTCCGAATTAAAATAGTAGTGGTTAGTGAATAATATTATCAATATGTGACTATTTAATGATATCCATATTTTCCTGCATATTGTAGAAATATTTAAAGTTATCTAAAAGTAAAATTGTGAAAAAAATTTAAATTTAATGTTAAAGGAATGTAGGCAGCATATTTTCCAAGGAAACTATTTTGAGGATAGCAATTTCTCTACATTGTGCATAATTTAATAAAAATTCGATACTAAGGATATAAGGCCTACTAAAGAAATTTCAATTATTTAATAATTTCTTCTACCACAAGAACTTAAGAAAGAAAATTTCGAATTGAAGCAAGCATAATGTCACTTTGAAAATTAAATGATTAAGTATCTACTAATCAACCGAGGAAAAATCAAATTAAACCAGAAATGACATAAAGGCCGAAAAGAAGTTCGGTATGAACAAACCAATATTTAGTAATAACAAAAGGACTCAGCATAGTGGTTGTCTAACCATTTTAATGCATTACTAACGCATGTACCTTCATTGAAGAGAATAAGTTCATTAACCGATTGTTTCTTCAATACGGGAATGTGCACCTTTATATTTAAATAGGAGTATATTTTTTCACTAAAATAGAGCATAAATAGATCTGAAAAAGAACGTATAGTTACTTATTAAAAAGACACAACCTTTTAGAAAGGACATGTCAAATCAAATTAGGTTTTTTCTTCTTTATAAATATTATTATTAAATTATATTTCTACAAAACAGAATATTTAAGCTATTTAGAAGGGTATTTATGTAATTTAATTTTTAAGTTATGGGCTTCCCACTTTTAATATAACTAGTCTCTATATACGTGCATTGCTCATACAATTTTAATTATTTTTATGATATAGCAATAAATTAAAGTTATTAAAATATTATATACAAGAGAAAACAATTACTTTGAATATCAATATTATTACCTTAACCTAATACTTGAAATCCTATGATTGGATACCGTCTTAACCGGCAAAGATGATCTATTTGTTATTATGCTATAAGAACAAATACTATCTAAACTTAACCAAAGAGATCATTTTTGCGGTTAAGACGATAACCAATCATTGAGACATAGTTCTTGACATTGTCTGAAGCTATAACAATTTGCAAATTTTAACTTTTCATGTATTGCATTAAGTATAATATTTGTTAGAATTTGCAAATTTTAGTTATTTTTAAAAGTTAAAAATAAATGAACTTTTCGACATAAATATTACTCGATTACTTATCAAGGAGATGTAATTAAAGGTTTATTCACTTGATGGATGACTGAGTATCTTTAACTTTACGACATCTACCTACAAATAAAATATGTATTTCAAGTTAACAAAATATTAAGAGTATGTGTTAGCTCGTACGTCGATTTTCGTAGTCAAAAACCTTATAAGATAGAGACGAAGGTAAAGATTACATAACCCATTTGCTTAATATATTAAAAGAATTGACTACTTGTTAGCCGAGTAACTATAAAACATACTTGGTAGCTATTATATACGCTTTCGCTAACTTATTATGACTTCTATGGCTTACTATTTTTACTTATCTTCTCGAAAGAAATTCCGTCAACGTTAAAATTTTTTACAACATTCTTCTTTTCCCCCATGTAATCCTTAATAATATAAATGAATGTTTTACACTAGTGCCAAGAATTCTTTAAGAATTAATAATATGAATTTAGATCACTATCTTTATAAACATGTCATGTTGTAAAATAATATTATAAAATAAAAATAAATGATACATGTATTTTCTGTGGTGGTCCAGTTTTCTTGTCTGCTAAAATGATTAGGCATACAATCAATGGAGTTGCTTAAAAAGGTAATATCAGTATTGATTTAATACACATTTTGTTTGAACTCGTGTGAGATTGGTTTTTGTAGGAGACGATGGTAACATAAAATATTTCTCGAATTTACAAAGTGGAATAAGGATGATCATAAATCCTTAATATTGCTAAACAAACATGAACCAAAGTTATTAAGGATTTATGATCATCCTTATTCCACTTATATAGTTTTCCAATTATAACGCGTACGTTCAGTTTCAGATCTACTTATGCACATTTACCACCCAAGGATAATTCTGATACTGCTGATCCTACTATTTCAATGACTTCCTCCAATTCAACTAAAGCATGACATTATTTAACTATATAATAAGTGAAACATTTCGGTACGACGAAGGGTAATCTAGAAATACTTTTGTTTTTCAAGGGTATTTTCGTATTTCGTATTTTGCTTTCCTTCACTTTTCCTTTCACACTCCACGCCGTTTTCTCAGAAGTTGCGGCTCACATCTCTGTTCTTTCTCTCCAAAGATTCCTTCGCCACCATGGCATCGAGTTTTCTCTTGGAAGTAGAGTCGCCATGGATTCTATCGTCAACATTTATATTTTCTCTTGAACTTTGGTATTAACATGAATTTTATTTTATTGTTTCTATCTGTGAATTGGTCTTGCGAGGTTAATGGAGTTACTATTAACTTTTTTCATCTATTACATGTTTCTTTATTGAATTTTGTACATGCATGTCGACTAAGAGATGAGGAGAAGAAATACGAGGAAGAGGCCAACAACATAGAGTACAGGAGGTAGGATTTAATAAAGTGAAATACTACCATCCATTTGCAGGATTACTTCAACAAATGTTGATTCTTAGTGCATACCTTCAAATCTTTTTTTATTGGGTAGTTTAACAGTTTTTTTCACAATCACAGACAATTAATCATATTTTTGTTGGTTTAAATATAGGGGTTCTGACTTAATATTTTAAAATTGGTCAGAGTGTGAGTTTAATTTGGTATGTTCGGTCTTTGTTTGTTGTTGCATTGTATTATCGCTCTTATTATGGCCTCTTTTTATGCATGTCATCCTTTGTTGTAACGAACACAATTTAATTTTGGAAATCTTATAAGTAATTTTTAACGGCTTTTCTTACAGGTATAACGATCTAAAAGCAATTGGTAATTTTGGAAGAAAACATCAACTCAGGGGCTTATATTCTTCTATGTGTTTCTGGTGCTTCTTGTATTGTTCAGTGCATTTCTTCACACTTCAACTGTCAGGTAATTCTAATACCTACAATGAATGTGAGAAAATGAATAATTTTTCCATGTCCTTCATGTGTTAAACAGTCTGCTCTAACAGAAGGAAGAACGATAGTAGGTAATAGGTGTATGAAAGAGTGCAATTCTCTATAAAGCAACCTTCTCAGTTGTGACTTGTATGTTCTACTTAAAAATAGGATAACGCTTGAATGGAAAAAAGAAGAAGTTTTACCTGTTACTCAACAGATGCTAATTATAGAAAATAACCCAAAATACTACATTGTCACCATTGGTTGTACCTATCCAGTCAATAACTGTTTATGGTTAACTTGCTATTCCCTTGATTTTTTATTTACATGGCAAATTTTCCTCGGTGCATTTGGTGTAAACATATCATATATAGATATATTTTATGACCAGAATTGCTACTTCCCTTTTTTACATAATGCATGTATTGGACTCTAGCATAACTTGGTAACATATTATACCTACATATCGCTTCGTTTTCCGATTTTTGCAGGCATGAGTGAGCTATACAACTCTACAAAGTGTTGATGTCATACCCAAGGCACACAAAAATAATTTGAAAGTTTAGAAATGTGATTCTTGGTGAGTTTTTGGAGCTTTCAGTAATGCAGAGCAAGCTTGTCTCATATCTTTGGTTATGCCATAATTAGAAACTTGATGATAGATTTTATTCTTGTGTTACGGGATTGGATACAATGAGTTTCAAGATATTGTGGATGATGGTTCGATAAAAACTGGACTTTAAGCATTGAAATACAACTCATATTTTCCTTTTTCCGTGTTCTAGGAAGCTACTGTGCAATACATGGACCTTACTATCTGTTATCATTCTTTATTTCTTTCTGTTATGTCTTTATCTTATAGTTGATTATATATATGCATACAATCAATATTGTATTTTTACTTGGTACCAATGTTCTGAACTATTTAACTTTCTCATTGATTATAAACGTGATGTTCAAAGGTTTTATAATTTACAACCAGTTTCTCATGTTGTCATGTTACTTGCATTCTCAGATTTACACCAGATACTTCTATTCCAGTTCGTTATTTCCAGGTGCATCATTCATACCTGCACCTCAATTTGCTAAAATACCATTTTGTTTTGCGGGCAACCATTAGGTGATGTGAATTATACGCAGGGCTAATTAGTGTGTTCTTCAAGAAAAATCATACCAATCATGAATTGAATAGATTTTCTATAATCTCTTGAGCAATAATGTATTGCATTTGCTTGCTCTTTTGGGGATGGAGTAAGGGAGGGAAAGGGAGCTGAAACATGAAGGTATGGAAAAGGTAAGGATTATATCCAGCATTTCTTTGTGTCCATACTTGGACTTTCCTTTACATTAAATGATGGAGCATGCAAAATTTTGGGGGAATAGCTTTCAGCCTTGTGGAAATCGTGTTTTTCCTGAGAGTTGAGTGTGAGGCTATCTGCTGTCATAAATTTTTCTGGTGAGTAGTTATCCCTTCTTTTGGTTGGTATTTTCTCATTCTTTAGATATGACCCATTGTAGATGCTTTTGGTATGTGCAGGATCAAATATTTTAGGGGAAGTTACAAAGCTCTTTGCAGATGCTGTATTAATTTGCATTGCAAGTCTGATATCTACTAACAGAAAGGATGCATGCCATATAAAAACTCTATCGAGGCAAGTTTTGTGTATTTTCTCTCAAAGAGAAAAATATTTTAGATTATTTATTGTTTCTTTTCTTATGATTTTTTAGGTTTTTATGAATATGTCTCTAGAAAGGTAAAAAAGAGAGATTCAAAGGGCCTCTAGACATTGCATGTGCATGAAAGATCAAAGGTTTTAGCTTCATCCAAATTCAACACTGCTTTCTGCTTTTCTCTTTGGTTTTATTTTACTAAAGTTTTTGTTTCCATGTCAATCTTTTATTCAACATTTCTTTTTCGCAAAGAAAGGATGAAAAAAGTCCCACTTGGCCTTAAATGATCAAGCTGAAAGAAGGTATTAGTGCATGACTGAAAAATGAGTCTGAAACAATAGGCAAACTGCATCAGCAAAAAGCAAACCTGCATCTTGTGGATTACTTTGTAAATTTAAGGACACAGACTACTAATGAGAAGTGTACTACTTTATTATGCATATCTTTAACCTTTCATGAAAATGTGTTTTATATTTCATGACTTGGGTATCTCGTCTATTAGCATTAAGGCAATGTGTTGCACTACGATTACACATAGGAATTTTTGCATAAAACTCTAGGTTTAAAAGTTCTTTTGAAGTATGTATATATATATATATATATATATATATATATATATATATATATATATATAATTTATAATTTTGTAGAGTGTTTCTACACCTTAGTGTTTGTTCGAAGCATCTCTTTCCTTTTAGAGAAAGTTTAAGCAACTTGGGTGCTGCAATGTTAATTTTTCTTTTAAACATTTTCTTTATTGATATGACTAATCTGCATATGAGGGGACCATAAACCGTACTTCTCTAAGATACATATGAAAATTGAGAGAGCACTGTGATTGCCCATAAAATTACCTCTGTACAGATACAGTAAAAACTGCAGCAGCAGCAGTATAAGAACAGATGCAAAAGCTTCAACAGGAAACAGCAAACTCAATCAGGCGAACAACACAAGTAAATGACCAAAGCTAAGACCCAAACGAACCCAAACAGACTTGGAATAAAACCCAGGAAAACTTCTGAACTTCAGCAACCAAACACCAGGAATATTTAAGCTATTTCTATCCTTATCTAAGTTGAAAACTCAAATCAGCAGCCAGAACTTGAAATTAAACTAAAAAACTTCAATAGACTAGCATTTTTTTGGTGTTTTTTGTGTTGTTTTTGGTTTTTGAAGATTTAAGATCTAGAAGGAACTCTCAAATTCTCAGATTTCAGTTTTTTTTTTTTATTTTTGAATTTTGAAATTCAAATTTTCAGATCTCAAAACATTTAGAAATATGTGGGGATTTTTCAGATTCTAAAACTTGTGAAACAAGGCAATGGGCATGCCTTTTTATAGGCAAAACTTGGGGCAGCCTGCAGATTTCTGTTTTACACCCTAAGTCCCTCTTTTATTTTCAGTTTTTTTAACTATTAGACCCCTCATTTCATGCCTTGTTGACCAAGTTATACTGTTAACTTCCTGAAATTTTAATTGGAACCCCATCTAGATGGTTCTAGGAAGCTCTATTTTCAGTTGCTACAGAGATTCTCTAATTGAAATACCTATACTACCCCTAAAATTACTAACCTATATCATAACTAACCTTAGTCCTCTTAAATTTGGTCAAATGACCATGGTTAACCAAACAAAGGGGCTGGAAATTTTCAACTATAACCAAATAGGAATCTTATCATAATTTGAACTAGAATTTATCCTAATCAACGTCATTATAGACTACTACTCTGAATTAGACAGAATTTAAGAACCAAAATTGATAAAATTCCAAATCAAGCTATTTATTATCAAGTAAACAGAAAATTATGAATCAAACACAACCAAATTAAAAGAACAGGTTCGTGCTATAAATTATCAGAAAATTAGAACTCAACCAAAACGAAAATGAACAAATATGAACAGAGAAAAATAAAATCAATTACTGACTCTAGACGGATTGGTAAGCAAAAATAAAAATCAAAACCTAAATCGATTAATCATGAAAAGGAATCAATCATGGAGGGGAAACTAATTCAAATAACAAAACCAAGAGAAAAATTCAGAAACTCACTGATTTTGAGCTTTAATTTGATTGATTTCGAATCTGGTCTTCAAATAATGTTATGTGTTTGTTCTTGCCAAGAACAAACACATAGCATAATTTCAAAACCCTTTCGCACACCGGCTAACCCTGGAAACTCGAACAGTCTTTGAACGAAAACCCTAGATCTAAAATTCGAAGGGTTCGACCTGGATTTGAATGGTTTTGATTTGGGATTTGGGAAGAGGGGGTCGAGGAGGCCATGGGGTGAGATTTTGGTTGGATTTGGAGGAGCTAGGGTTTTGGCCGGGATCTTTGATTCGAGATTCGAAGGGCTAGGATGGGATTTGAAGAAAAGTAAGGCTGGATTTGTAAAGGGGAGGTGAAGGGGAGGCAGTGGTGAAAATTTGGGAACATTTGGACAATCGACGCCGGCGGAGGCGATTTCCGGCCGGCGGCGGCATCAGGGTTCAGGTGAGAGGTCGAAGAGATGGTGAGGGTAGGGGGTTCTGAGGGGGGTGGTAACGTTTGGACATTTAAATACTTAAAGATGTGGGCTTCAGGACCGTCCGATCAAGAAACCTCGACGGTCCTGATTGAATGAGCCCAAAACGACGTCGAATTATGATCTGGGGGGGCTGGACCGGGTGAGATTTTGGGTTTGGGCTGGGTTGAGACTAGGTTGGCTTCATTTGGGCTACTGATTTAAACAGAAACTGGCCCAAAACATGGGTCCTTATTAAGACCTTTTAATTTCTTTTAATTTTTCTTTTTTTCAATTTTTTCTCTTTTTTTCAATTCCATTTCATTTTCATTTCATTTTTGGATTTTTGTTAAATACAAAATAAAAATGAAAAGACCTGATTTAATTCTACAACTAAACTAATTAATTAAAAACCAATTTGAGAATTAAAAGTAAAAAATGCAAAAGGACTATTTTTGTTATTTTCTCTTATTTCTTGTAATGTTAATTAACTAGTAAACCCAAAAAATATTAAAATGGGGTCCTAAATGCAAATTGTATTTTTATGAATTCTATCAACTAAAAATGCACACAAAAATGCAAACAATCACAAGAATTATGCAAATAATCCTAAAAA
>NC_031990.1:38201413-38217843 GCF_001879085.1 Nicotiana attenuata
CTCTCTCTCTCTCTCTCTCTCTCTCTCTCTCTCTCTCTCTCTCTCTCTCTCTCTCTCTCTCTCTCTCTCTCAGTCGTTATTTGATATTGCTAAAGATGATCGTTGATCTATACCGGCTAATCTAACATCGACCCTTCAACTTTCCCGTTGTTTTGCAATGAGAACCTTCCGTCTTTTTTATAATTGAACTCTGCCGAAATTGAAATGAACGACTCCCACAGACCATGACATACCCTTCCCCTTAAAATGATCCTCGTGCTCAAGGATCAAAATGAGGGGATTTTGGCTTTCAAATGTGCATAATCTTCCCAAGTGTCATCCTCAGGAGCTAAATTCGACCATTGTACTAAGACCTTAATGGCAGCAACATTTCCCTTCTTAACCATCTGCCTTTGTAAGATGGCAACTGGAGCAACCAAAAACTGTCCATCATCTCCAGTCTGGGGTAGTGAAGTCTAAGTAGTGATCTTGGATCCCACCTTCTTCTTCAATAGAGAAACATGAAATACAAGATGTACTTTTGGAGGTAGGAGGTAATTCCAGTTTGTAACCAACTTGCCCCACCTTGGCAATGACTTTGTACGGCCCATAAAACTTGGAACTGAGTTTGAGTTTTCTTCTGAGAGCTAAGGATGTTTGTCTATAAGGCTGGAGCTTGAGAAAAATCATGTCACCCACCTGAAATTCCTTTTCAGTTCTTTTTTTATCTGCATATAACTTCATCCTCTCCTGAGGTTTAATCAAGTTATCTTGCAACAATTGTTGAACTTGTTGCCTCCTTATAACAGCATCACCAGCAGCCTAGACAGTAGTATCTAGAAGTGGACCAACTGATAACTGTGGTGGAGTAAAACCATACAAGGCTTCAAAGGGAGTACAACCTAAACTGGTATAGAAATTGGTATTGTACCACCACTCAGCTAGGGGTGACCATTGCTTCCATTGTACTGGCCTATGAAAAGTCATGCACCTAAGATAATTCTCAATACATTTATTCACCCTCTCACTTTGGCCATCACTTTGAGGGCGGTAGGCAGTAGTAAAATGAAGTTGAGTGCCCAGCAGCCTGAATAGTGCCTGCCAGAATGTTACGTCCCGCATTTTCGTATGTTAAAGTTTCGTCTTTAGTTAATCGACGTAGACTCGGGGATGATTATCTTAATGTTAACGTATTTATGCTATTTACAACAAGCGATAAGTAAGTGTCGTGAAGGATAAAGGGTAAACAAATCATAGAAAATGAGTTTCGTTGAAGGTTGTCGATTTTTGATAAAATAGGTCCGAGCTATAATACCCGATATTTATGGACTAGTACCATACAAGGTACCATATGACCATGATAGTATGATGTATAAAGTGTATTAAAAAAATAAGTAGAATTCTAGGTAATTTGAGATAATTCTTAATTATGTGGGTAATTGGTTAATTATCGGTTAGCGGGATATTACCTAATTAATTAATTAAATTATCAAATAAGACTAACACCCCCCCCCCCCCAAACGTGGCAGCAAGCCACTATTAATACATATGACTAAGTAGTCATATGAGCTTAGGTGGCAAAAATAATGTGTAGTACCAAAACACTTCATTTCTTACACAAAAAAATCCTAAACGTTAGCTTTTGCACATTTCAGATGTGAGCTTTGCACCTTAGCAACATAAATGCTTACAAATTCCTACAAAATTCCATACCAAGACTCTTCAATTAGAATCCACACCACAGGATTGTCCAAACCTAGATAATTTATCACGCCCAACTCTAGTCCTAAAAAGGATAAGCGGTCGCTGCAAATATAATCCGGTCTAAAAGTCCGGAGTCGAATCCCACAGAGAACTAAGGTTTCGCTGTAATTGTTCAATATCGCAAAGAAGACAAGTTTGAACAATTTCTAAATTATAATACTAAGATTTTTATATCTAACTAATTAACCAACAAATACTATAAAACGGTAAAATTATCAACTAACGAGACAAAGGTTTGGAGACTAAATTAAGGAGGTCTAGAGTTATGATTTCCCCAATTGTTGATTTCATTAGTTGTATGTTTCTTATAGCTTTGACTTAGTTGCCTCTATCAATCATGAACTCTCCAGCTATCATAAATCTCTCTCAAGCAATTATGATAATTTACTAGACGCACTCTCTCAAGCTACGCTAGCTAGATTCACATTACAGTTCACTTAGATCGCACCCGAGGTATCGTTATCTCTAATCCAACCTCTAAACCCTCGGTTATGACTCTCGCCTATACTCCGGGAGTGATGTTGTTCAAACAACTACCTAAATATGCACTCTCTCTCAAGCAGATACATAATAAATAGGAACGGCTAATTGAGGATCCTTTCAATTAACCAAAATCAAAACGTAGTTGAACAAATAGAGATTAACAACTAACTCAAAACTATATTAATATAACAACCAATTCATCCCCAAAAGGTTCCATCAGAACCCTAGAAAACGAATTAGCTATTCATAATAGTATATAAAACTACAATACTAAAAATCATAACCAACAATGAAAAATAGGAAGAGGAAGGAAAAACTTGTTGAAGAATTCCCCGCCTTGCTCCTATTGTGTCTCTGCCTCCTTGGGTCGAATCTGTGTCAAAAATATGTCCAACCTTCAAAAATACCGTTTTTCCATGTATATATACCAAGTAGGGTCGGGCCCAAACAATTATACCTTCTCCTACGCGAAAAAGGACAATATTTCACGTCTGGACTGCCGCGGCCGCGGTAAACCGCGGTAAACCGCGGTATATACTGCCTCAGCCCCGCAGTCGCGGTTTCGACCGCATTTTTTCCCCTGTTCCGTTTAGAATTTGGAAAAACGTAAAACATGAAAGTTGTAGCCCTTTGAGTTAGCTTTCCAACCATATATTGTGGAGCCCAAATGGAGTTCTGAGTAAAAGATTATGTGCATTTTACTAGACAGTACACAATATGCCTACTCGAGTCTTCGTTTTGTTGTTTTATCATCCGTTGATCCCCGAATACGATCCCGGCTTAATTCCTTGGGCTTTTACTCAGACTTCAAAGCTCCAAATCACTTGAATTCATTCCATAACATCTATATAGCTCGGAATCACTCCTACAAGGCATAAAACACACAGTTAGTGCAAAACACTAGCGATTAAAGCGCAAACTCAACTAAAGTGCAGTAAATTAGAGTGTAATAATCGACTAAAATACGTAATTATAGCCTATCATCAACACCCCACACTTAAACCATTGCTCGTCCTCGAGCAATCAAACTACACTTTTTTTATAGACACGACCTTTTTAAACAATTCTCCTAACTCATCACACCAAGAGTATTTAAAATAGACTAAGCACAAAAGCGTAACATCTTCACCTCAAGATTTGACTCACAAGTACCACGCATTATTCACAACTCACCCACTTACTCTAACATAGAGGTCACTGACATTACCTTTCCTTCATGAATCAAGTGCCCTCACACAACAAAAGAGAGTAGTTCCACACAATAAAATTTAAGAACACTTAGGAACTCAAGATAGAAAGAATTCACTCACTCTCAGAAATAACATTCATATGCCACAAAAGATGCACCATAAGCTTGCCCGTAGTGTACTACTCCACTAATCGAGCTCATTCAATCTTGGATCAATTAGGACTTTATTTGGTTGTAATGTAGGCTACGGGACGGGTAGGATACATTTAGATATAAGAGTGACTACACCTCCCTAAGCACTTTAATACATATACTTTAACATTCAAACCCCATACTTATGTCAAACCAAACTCCACCTTCACATCAATGTATATTACCCCATACTTCTTTAAGCACACTTACATCAAGAGCCACCACTTATCAAGGAATTTTTTTTTTACAAGAATCCAACTATTTTTTTTTCCAATTCAAGTAGCTCTTACTTTTTCAAAACAGTGCACCTTTCTCCTTATTTCATTAGTTCCACTCAAAAGCCAAACCAACCACCCCACACTTTAACTTTTACAAAGTTCATAACAATTCAAGTGCTCATGAGAGGTGAAAAGGTTCAAATAGATGGTTAATTCAAACAAATGGGTAAGGCTTGTAATGTGGTTGCCAAAGAAACAGGATTACAGGCTCAAAGGGGTTAACTACGATACATAATAATTAGGCGGGTAAAATATACATATCTGGCTCAACAAAGAAATGCCTATATCACTTCCTAGACTGAATAAAACTACTATTTCGCTTTGCAAACACACGGGGCAAGTTCTAGGCATCAAATGCAATGCACAGAATATCACAAAACCTTACACACACATGGCACATAACTCACTCAGGATTGGATTCATCAAGACACCCTAGTCAGAGCAGTTAAGCAAATTTAAGATCATACAATTTAAGGTACTTATACAAGAGTCAAAAACTGAGCCTAAGCGTCACAGCCAAAGTACTCACTATTCTCAAGGCATAACAAAGTCAAGAGATATTGCTTCATTTCAAAACAAAACACAATGGCTCCTATTCCCAAAAAAAAAAAAAACTACACCCGGTTCAAATAAAACCCTTGGAAAAGAACCGTGGTTTAAAGAAAAACCAAGGGGTAATTGCTACACTACCTAACAAAACAAAAAATCTTTTTGGTATTTTCTTTAGACTTACTTCCCTCAAGAAAACTGTCTAGAAGATCCGTCATCAGGAAAAGTCCAATCTTTTAAAAAAAAAAAAAAGCTAAAGTAGCATGAAAAACCACCCAGACAATCTCCTCACCCCACACTTAAAATTGTGCATTGTCCCCAATGCACACCCATACATACAAGAGGGTAAAAGAAACTCCCTGGTAGGCCAAAGGCCGAAGCACTAGCAGTTCATGGGGTACTCAGACTTCTCCCAAGCTTGGTCCTTCGTGTGGGTACCTCACACTTAGTTCCAACCATTTGGTTTGCTGATGCATCCTTCCAATACCTTTGCTTTCCATGCTCCTAGAAAATAAAAAAATTGACACTACAAAAATAATACAATTAAAAAAATAAAATAAAATAAAAAAATAAAAGAAAGCAATAAAGCTGGGTTGCCTCCCAACAAGCGCTTGATTTAACGTCGCGGCACGACGTGAATCACTTTCTGCCTCCACTTTGAACTTATGAATCGGACCCCAAGTTTTGATTCTGCTCTATGATCATGCTCCTGAGGTGGTGGAACGAATCTGACTGGCCCAATAAAATAATGTAGTATTCTGCACTTCTTGGCCTTTATATGAGGTGTGTAATCCCGACTTTCTGGCAAGAAGAATTCCAGAATGTAAGCACTTTGTTCCTCATTCCTTGACTCCTCAAATGGCTCGGACGACTCTATTTCCATATCATCATCTAAACACAATGTGGAAAAATGCTTGGAGTGAGGACCAATGCGCTCAACTACATGAACATTGGGACTATCTACATTCTCAACACTAATGACAATAGAGTCAACTAAATATGTATCCTCAATATCCTTGGTTGACTCTAGTATCTCTTCTACAACATCGACATCCTCAAAATCTAGTGTGATTGATTGTTGGTCGTTCTACTCTAGCCTCCTCCTCTAGCTCATCAATTTTGTATCTAATCCACGCTCTTCTTGGATACTATTCACAATATTGGCTTGTTGAGCATTAAAAACTTCAACCAGTTGACTCATGTGAACTTTCAAGTTGTGAATAGTTTCCTCCTGCCTTTCTATCCACAGTAGTAATTTACTCTGTTGTTCCAAAATGCACTTTAACATATATTCGATCTTCTTTAGGTCAGCTTCCCTGTGTTCTTTGTTCCTATTAACTTCACCAGAAAAAGAAGAACCATCAAAGTAAAGGGTTGGGGGAAGGTAAGAAATATAAGCACAACCGTGAAAGTGACCATCTTGACCACCACACATATCACACACATTCCACACATAAGATTGAGTTGGTGCAATAAACTCGCTCTCGGGAATATTTTGATAATTTGCCCTGGGTGGTTTCCTTCACAATATGCATAAGGAGGATTAAAAGTAGAATTACCAACATCAAAATTTTCATAATTCCATGATGCCATGTTTCTCAAATAAACAAATAAAACTATTAAAAAGAATCAAATAATAAAATAAAAGTACAAACTTGAAACCTAGCGATATGTTAACCTACAACTACACCTTTAGTCCCCGGCAACGGCGCCAAAATTTGATCACCCCCAACTCTAGTCCTAAAAAGGATAAGCGGTCGCTGCAAATATAATCCGGTCTAAAAGTCCGGAGTCGAATCCCACAGAGAACTAAGGTTTCGCTGTAATTGTTCAATATCGTAAAGAAGACAAGTTTGAACAATTTCTAAATTATAATATTAAGATTTTTATATCTAACTAATTAACCAAAAAATACTATAAAATGGTAAAATTATCAACTAACGAGACAAGGTTTGGAGACTAAATTAAGGAGGTCTAGAGTTATGATTTCCCCAATTGTTGATTTCATTAGTTGTATGTTTCTTATAGCTTTGACTTAGTTGCCTCTATCAATCATGAACTCTCCAGCTATCATAAATCTCTCTCAAGCAATTATGATAATTTACTAGACGCACACTCTCAAGCTACGCTAGCTAGATTCACATTACAGTTCACTTAGATCGCACCCGAGGTATCGTTATCTGTAATCCAACCTCTAAACCCTCGGTTATGACTCTCGCCTATACTCCGGGAGTGATGTTGTTCAAACAACTACCTAAATATGCACTCTCTCTCAAGCAGATACATAATAAATAGGAACGGCTAATTGAGGATCCTTTCAATTAACCAAAATCAAAACGTAGTTGAATAAATAGAGATTAACAACTAACTCAAAACTATATTAACATAACAACCAATTCATCCCCAAAAGGTTCCATCAAAACTAGAAGACGAATTAGCTTTTCATAAAAGTATGTGAAAACACAATACTCCAATTCATAACCAACAATAAAAAAGGAAGAAGAAGGGGAAAAACTCGTAGTTGAATCTTCTTCCTTGCTCCTAGCGTGTTCTTGCCTCCAAGGGTGTTGTCTAACCCTAAAGTAGTGTCTCTCCTTCCAAAGTGGTATTTTAGGATGTATTTATATGACCTAGGGTTGATGAGGGGCGGAATTCTTCAATCCATTTTCGGATGGGAGAGCTGGAATCCGCGTCTGCCTTCGCGTCTAGACGCGGACTTTGACGCGGATCTGCGTCTGCCTTCGCGTCTAGACGCGGATGCAGCTTTTGAAATTCTTCTATTTCGCGAAGCGCTCCGTGCCTTTGCTTCGCTTCGCTGTTTTGTGCCTTAATTTTTCTCCTTTTTCACGTCCGACTTCGTGCCACGCACGAGAGTAGACGAGCTCCCACTCCTTTAATTTCTTCTTTTTGTGTCGAATTGTTATCTTTTGATCATTTATCATCCAAACTCGTTCCTACACATAAGAAACACGTAATGAGTATATTTCACTTCGAAAATCATGTATTCTCCCGCGACACACACAAGAATTAATATGCAAATATACTCAAAAATATGCACTTTTCATCATTTATCAATAATCAAATCATTGCATTTTATCTCTTTAAGCTACTGTAAAAGGGAGTAGTACTCTTCTACTTAATTTTCTGCAAAAGTTTTGGTGACACTAACTATACAGAGGAGTCATCCTCCTTAATTATAACGTGACATTTTTGCTTCAACGGGAATTCGAGTAAGAATATCATACGGATTTTTCCCTACTTCGGGTATGTTAAGGTCATCCCTTCTTTCTTTTTGGCATGATCTATACGGCACAAACGAAACGAGCAAATGCACAACTTCCATAAATTACTCTATTCGTAGAAATGCTAGAGATGTGTATATTCTTATTCTCCCCTAAGTCTTATTATTCTATCATCTGTTCATGGGTCTCAGAAAAATACGTATTTGATAAAGTTTATCCGAAAGGTATATTGATTTTTATGGCATTCCGAGAAAATCTTATTAACGTATTTCTTATGTATTTCATGCATTGCATTTATTTACACTGACTCATGACCAGATGGCGTTATACACGCGTATATATGTAAATATATGTATATGGGATATGGGAAAAGGTTACGGCGTTATATACGCACCACCACCTGATCAGTTGGTATATGTTGATGATTTTGCCCACAGTGGCCGAGATGATATGATGGGATGCTCTTAGAGGCTTTATGTTGTTATGTACACCTATACTTATGCATGACATGACATTTACACGCACGTGCATGATCCTATAAATATTTCAGAATCTACAAAGTTATTCAGACTTACAAGCGGATTTCTTTATTCCATGTTTCATCTATGTCTTATATGTACTAATTTTCATGCCTTACATACTCAGTACGTTATTCGTACTGACGCCCTATTCTTTGGGGCCTGCGTTTCATGCCCGCAGGTGCAGGTAGGCAAGCTGACGGTCCCCCTTCTTAGGATCCTTGATCAGCGAGAGTTGGCGTGCTCCACTTGACCTGGAGCTGCTTTTGATTTTGGTACGACATGCTTGTATATATATATATATATATATATATATATATATATATATATATATATATATATATATATATATATATGGGTATGACGTGGCTCTGTCCCGTCTTTGTACAGTTGTGTTTCTATTAGAGGTCTGTAGACAGTTATGTATACATGAATAGCATGTGGCCTTATCGGCTTTCAGTTTTGGGTATATAGTTGTCTATAGCAGCCTTGCCGGCTCGCCCACTGTATTCCGCATGTATATGTACATATACCTTTTTGGCAGGTTTTCTTCATGTATGTTATTCTCGTAATTTAGCAGACGTCATTCAGGTTTATATCTTAGACGCATGCTTAAGTATGTTCGACATGTAGAATTCGGGCACCCGTCGCGGCCCATCGGTTTGGGTCGTGACATAGAAGTTGCTTAAGAATACCCCATCTCGATCAAAAACTATAGAATCAGGTAACCCATTGATCAAGGCCTACTCCACACTACTATTTAAGTAGCGAGAGAGGATCGGAGCAGCTTTTACCCGATTTAGGGTCGGGATCGAATCCACAGAGAGCAAGAATTTGGAATCGAGTATCTATCTAGTATAGAATTGTGTATGTGTTCTTAATTACACATCTATTCATTTTTGGGGGTTTTTGTTTACTTCTACTATTATTAAACTATAAATGGTAATTGCAACTAAATTATGCTCAAAGTTATAATGCTACGAGTTGTTCAAATAGGTTTAAAAGGCACTAGGGTAGTGACTACCGCCTAGGTGGTCAATTGACGGGTACTTGAATCTAAAGCACATTTGACATGTTTGGGGAGTATGTTATCACCGTTGCACGACTTTACCCACTCTACACCTCTCGGTGGTTCGAGTGATTTTTCCCGAATTGGCTTTTTCAAGACCAATTGGGTATGCAAATTTGCACAAGCAACTAGGGTTCAATTCGAGTATTACTCTCTCGAGATTTAACCCTTTAATTGGGGCTATCAGTCTCTTGAGTACGCCCCAATTCATTGTTGGACCTATTTCAGAGACTTAGGCTCTCTTTCTCAAAAAGAGCTCAAGTCAACTCAACACAAACTAGTGTTTGCAACCACTAATTCAGAAATTAACCATGAAATTGGCCCAAATAACAAACACCCATAGTCAAATTAGTCCTAAAATACAAGACCCATCAAATACCCACACTAGGGTTGAGCCACAACCCTAGCTTATGGGTCTAGCTACTCATAATTAAAGAAGAAAAGCAAGAAATAGATGAAGATAATCTCATATTAATTAATCACTAAGTTAAATACAAAGATTCAATGATTAAAAGTAGCTAAAATTGCCCAAAATGACTTAGAAAGTCGAACCCACGAGTGCAGCTGCTTAATTACAACATCTGATACCCTAAAAATGGAAAAAGAAGCTATTTATACTAGGCTAAAAAATCTGGACAAAAATTCCCCTGTGGGGTTAGTGTGGACCGCGCAAAATGAACCGTGGTCTGCACTGGGGCTTTGGCCTTGAAAAACAGCTCTCTGAATCTTGGCATCGCGGACCGTAGAGAATGGATTGTGGCCGCGGAGGCTTCCAGTGCGGTCCGCGTAAAATGGATCGCGGACCACGGAGGCTTGAAACTCTGAAATGCAACCTCTCTGATTCTTGGCTCTGCGGACCGCATTAAATCGACTGCGGCCGCATCGCCTTCAGTGCGGACCGCACAAAACCTAGTGCGGCCGCATTGCCTCTTGGCTTGGAATTTTAGCCTCTTTGAATCTCCTAGTGCGGACCGCACAAAGTGGTGTGCAGCCGCACTGGGCTTGTTTTTACTGAGCTTGTCGTCTTTGGCACTTGTGCAAGTTTCACTCCTTTTGAGCTGATCTTTGATATCTCGTCACTTTGATGATCAAATCTGCAATCAAGTACAACTTGTGAGTCTTTTTGGGACTATTTTGTATGAATTTCTAATCAAAGCATACGCAAGAAGGAGTATAAAATACGTCAAAATCCCTAGTTATCACCCATGCAGGGTATGCACTTGCTTGAAGAACTTGTTATCCACATTCACTGTAGTGTAAGGGTGAGCAAGTGTCATAAAGTGAGCAAATTTTGACCTCCTATCAACTACCACAAAGATCACTTCCTTTCCCTTAGACTTTGGTAGTCCTTTAGTGAAATCCATGGTGATATGTTTCCAAACCTGGTCTGGAATGGGTAGAGGTTGCAGTAGGTCCGGATAAGGAACATTTTCTCCTTTGTTTCTTTGGCAAACATCACAAGCAGATACATTGTCTATCACCATCTGTTTCATACCAGGCCATTAGACCAATTGTGAAAGCCTTTTGTGAGTGCCAAGTTGGCCTGAATGCCCTCCAATTGGCGAGTCATGAAAGGTTGCCAATAGTTGCTGCCTGAGTGAACAATGATCCCCCATGTAAATTTTTCCCTTATTTCTCAATACTCCAGCTGTGTAATGATATATATGAGGCCCATGAGTAGTCACTGTTACCTCAGAGATTAAGGTATCTGCATGTGTATACCCTTCATAGCTATTACTGACTTTTTGCATCCAAGTAGGAATTGTTACACTAATGGCCATGAACTCAGCTGCACTAAACAAGGTTTCACCTTCTTGACCTTCAAACTGCCTTGAGAGTGCATCAGCAACTCTGTTCTCGGCCTCTTTCTTATACTGAACTTCATAATCAAGCCCCAATAGTTTACTTAACCCTTTCTGTTGAATGGCAGTGGTTACTCTTTTTTCTAAAAGGAATTTGAGGCTGTGATGATCAATTCTTACTATAAAATGTTTATACTGCAAGTAGCGCCTCCATTTCTCTACTGCATTTAAAAGAGCCATGTATTCTTTCTCATAAATAGATCTTCCTCTATGTCTAGGAGCAAGTACCTTACTCAGGTAAGCAATGGGTTTCCCCTTCTGTAACAACACAACACCCATACCATTCTGGCTAGCATCAATCTCAACTACAAAGTCTTGAGAGTAATCAGGTAAAGCCAAGACTGGTGTGTTAACCATGGCTTGTTTTAGAGCTTCAAAGGGAGCTGTAGCTTCCTCATTCCACCTGAAGGCTTCCTTCTTAAGTAAATCGGTCATTGGTTTAGCAATAACTCCATAATTGAGCACATGTTTTCTCTAATAGCCTGTTAATCCCAAAAATCCTCTCAACCCTCTCAAGGTAGTAGGGGTAGGCTAGTCCACCATAGCTTTCTCATTCTCAGGGTCAGTAGAAACTCCCTCCTTTGAAATCACATGCCCCAAGTATTCCACCTTTGATTGCCCAAAGGAACACTTAGACTTCTTTGCATACAAGGTCTGAGCTATCAAGATTTGGAACACTATTTCCAAATATGTTAGGTGTTCAGGTAGGGAGTTACTATATATGAGGATGTCATCAAAGAATACCAACACAAAATTTCTGAGTATAGGCTGAAAAACTTGGGACATCAGTGCTTGAAATGTAGCTGGAGCACTGGTTAGCCTAAATGGAATCACCTTGAATTCATAATGTTCTAAGTGAGTTCTAAATGCAGTTTTGTAAATGTCTTCACTCCTCATCCTAATTTGGTGGTAACCAGCCCTTAGATCAATTTTAGAGAAAATATTGACCCAAACAACTTATCTAGCAGGTTATCCATTATTGGAATTGGATACTTATCTTTGATGGTTATCTCATTAAGCCCTCGGTAATCCACACAAAATCTCCAAGTCCCATCTTTCTTCTTTACTAGTAAAGCTGATGAAGAAAAAGGTGACTGACTATCTCTAATGATCCCATTAAGCATCATCTCCCTCGCCTGTTTCTCTAGCTCTTCTTTTTGAAAGAAATTATACATGTAAGGCCTCATGCTGACAGGTACAGATCCTGGCTTGAGTGGAATTCCATGATCTAGGGCCCTTGTAGGAGGTAGGGATTTAGGCTCAACAAACACATCTTGATAGGTGATCAACATTGACTGGATGGAGGAATCAGTTGACTCTTCCTCTTTTGCTACTACTGCTTGCACCAAGAACAAGTGTGCCATGAGAGTTTGCCATTTCTTTCTCAATTTTCCCATAGTACTTCCACTAGTCAATCCTAATTGCCGTTGCTGGTTGATGCCCTGCAACACCAACTTATTGTCCCTTTTCCCAATGGTAACACAGTTCTTTTCACGATCAAACTTAGTTGGATTGAACTTCTTTATCCAATCATTGCCAAGGACTATGTCACAACCTCCTAGCTGTAATATCAAGTTTTCTTCAAATAATTTCCCACCCATCTTCCAACTAAACTTAGGACAAACAGAGTTGGTATACATGTAATTACCATCAGCCACTGTTACTCTTAGTGTATTAGCAAACACTAGTGTGTATCGAGTCTCCTTGACAGTAATCTTGTTAATGAAGCTATGAGTGCTACCTGAATCCACCAATATAGTAGCTCCTTCTTTCTCAACACTCCTCTCACTAGTATGGTATTGACTCCCATATTAGTACCAGACAAAGCATTAAAGCAAACAACCTCCTATATTTTGGTCATGTGTCTAGTTCAATCTCTACCTCAGGTGGTGGTTCTTCATGTATAGTAGTCACTTCTTCCGCTTCTCCAGTCAAGCATTGCAGTTGTTTGAATTGACACTTGTGACCGGGACCAAAATTTTCCCCACATCTGAAGCATAGTTGGTTGGCCTTTCTATACTCCTACACCTCTGGAGTCAGTCTCAAAGGACTATGTTTGGATGGAGCAGCTGTAGTTGGCCTTTGCACCACTGCCGGAACTGAATCCTTAACAGCATTGGCCACCCTTGCTATTGGCTGGTTCTTCTTTAAGGCAGCTTCAATTGCCTTCTCCTGCATTCTAGCTTGCTCAATGGCACATCTCAAAGTTTTAGGTTTAAATTGCTTCACTGAATATTTGATTTCATCCTTCAAGCCCCCTACAAAACTAGAAAAGGAAATGTGCCTCATTTAGTGCAGGGTTCCTCGCTATCATCTGAGCCTTAAGGTCATCAAATTTCACCAGATAATCTTCGATATTACTTGTTTGTTGCAGTAAGTTAAATTCCTCCACCACATCCTCCATTAACATTTTCCCAAACCTATTGCATACCTCCTCCTTCAGTTCTTCCCATGTAATCACTCCGCTGCTTAGTATCAGGGAATTATAAAATAACTCAACATTGTCATTCATATATGAAGCAACCCCTTCTACTTTAAGATCCTCAACTACCTTATATAAATTGAAGAATCTATCACATTTTCGAATCCATACCTTATGGTTAGTACCATCGAAACTTGGTAATTCCCATTTAGGATTAGGAACCTTCCCTTGTTATGGTCTATCTGCTCTATTTTCAGCAGGTAATGGTAGTAGTCCAATTCCGACTCCGGGAATTTGCTCAGGTGGCCTACGATCCATGATATTCAACCTCTCTAACAGCTGTTCCAAAGTGCCTTGAATACCAGCTTGGGTGTCTTTCAAATCTTGTTGCCCATCCTTTAGCTCAGCCAACAGCTCGTCATGGTGGGTTAGTTTCTCATCCATCACTTTCATACGAGTTCCTCCTACCATTAATACCTCTATTTTGGTGTGAAATCGATAAGGCTCTGATACCAATTGTCAAGATCTAAGCTCAATTCAAGCTCGTTTTGGAGAAAAGAAACCCTAGAACTCGAATTTAAGAGGATTGAAAGTCAAAAAGGTAATATCTTCACCCTCTAATTGATTATAGTATTGGATTAATGATTATAGACTCTAGTTCATGAGATATGAGCTGATGAGTTTGACAAAAAATCATGAACGGTTACAACTTTGGGTTGTTGATTGTTGATTATTAGTTAAGGGTATTTTTTATTTTATGGGTGATGAAGAATAATATTGATTATAACAACTTGAGATTTTACAATTTATCTAGGAGTAAGAGAATAGGTTGTTAGGTGTAGAAACTCCATTAATGAGGGCTATGAAGCTTTATACTCACAAAGTGTTTGATAAAATGCCTAAGTGACCAAAATATGAGTATTATTGCTAATATGAAATCCCTTTGATTTGTATTGTTGTAGATTAAAGTTGAAAGGGTTGACAATGTATTATGCTCAACATCATAAAGTTAAGGTATGTGAGGCTAACTCTCTACGTTTGGAAATGTTTATGATTCTCCCTACGTCTCATTCTTATGACTATTACGAATTTCCTTAGAAAATAATTATGCATCAGTTCCATGAATAGTTGTAGAACTTCTATTCTCAAAATGACGTGGTTTCATAATTCGTTCAATATCCCATGAGTCTCAGTTATGCCAGATCATTTTATTATGGATACATATCCCAGTCCAGTACTATTCAGCATTCCAGTATCGTGAAACCCTTTATAATTTAGTAATATAGTATCATGCATTATAGTATCATTAGTTCCTGATTTTAAATCCTCAATGTTGAATGCATGTATTTAGGCCCTGTCACACCCCTTTTTCTACCCCGAAAGATATGTATGTTATGGATTGTGGGTAGGTTAAAGAGTTTTTCCAATTAAAGTGACAAGCTTGAATAGGGATTATTTTGTTTACAGAGTCGCCACTTGGAATTGATTTTTTGGGTGTTCCAAGTCACCTTTTTATTTAATCCCTAGTCAAAGGATGGTTTAACTCTATTATTATCGGTCCGCGAAAATAAAATTCGGGTAAGGAATTCTGTTGACCGGGGAGAAGGTGTAAGGCATTCCCCGAGTCTCGTGGTTCTAGCACGGTCGCTTTATTGACATAAACTTGGCTTTAATTAATTTTGAACAAATTGATATTTATATGCTTTTTATATTTTTACCGAGCCGCTTTTATATCTGGATTATTAGAAAAATTAAAGAAATTTTTTGAATAATAAGATGTCATAACCACACTACGCAAGCGAATGCATGATCGAGACGAAATTTATTACTTTTATCATAACAGCGCTACGCAAGCGAATCCGTAGTTATGACAAGGATTATTAGTACATTATTACTTTTGAAAAAAAAATTACTACACTTAAAAATTACTAAAATATTAAGTATCGCGCTACGCAAGCGAAATCGTAATTTTAGCAAAAGAATTAATTAAATTAAAAATTAATTAAAGCTAGTAGAAATAATATGAGATTATTGAATTAAAATATTAAGTTAATATCACGATACGCGAGCGAGTCCGTGAATGAAAAAGTTAAAGCGCACCTACTAGGTGCCTTGCGTATAAATTAATTATTAAGGAGATTAAGTTGTAAAGTTATTTTAATAAAAGAAAAAACTAATTTCTTTTTTTTATTATATATAAAAAGAGATATGGAACCACACTTATATTGAAAATGTCGGCCTGTTTTGGTTGTCATGGGCATTGAGTCCAATTAAAGTAATCACTTGGGTTGCTGGCCCCTTTAGAAGTTAAATGGCCATTTTGGGCCAAAGGTTAGTTATTAACTTTGGGCCTAGCATTTTATATTTTCTGTCCAACTTACTATTAACTATTGAAAAACCATTATTATATTTGTAGGGGCCAATATTTTATCCTTTTCATCACCTAACTACTATTTTATGATCAAAAAAAATAAATCCACACCAAAATACTTAAAAAACAATAATTACAAGAAATAACACACTAATAAAAAAAATTGTAAATGAACATCACGGATTGTTGAACATTGGCTAACAAATCTTAGGCAAACTAAATTCAATAAGCTACTAAAAGGAAAAACTTATAAAATTAAAAGAAATTATATTTCCTTTTCATGAAACATGCATTAGCCTAAAATACGTGATAATCTTCCGGCCTCAAATATACATTGCAACGGACAAGAAAAAGACAACGAGCTATGAGCCAAAATATTTTAAAACATGGTGTCAACCACAATTAAACAAGAAGTTCAACATTCATTACACATGCTTACATACAAAATCCTACACAAAACAAGATATTTAAAGTTCAAAAAGAAGCTGAATAACACTTAAATCTGCTTCATT
>NC_031990.1:38219090-38245410 GCF_001879085.1 Nicotiana attenuata
TTATAATAATTTAAGCGACCGTGCTAGAACCACGGGATCCGGGGGTGCCTAACACCTTCCCTCGGGTCAACAGAATTCCTTATTCAGAATTTCTGGTTCGCAGACTCCAATTGGGAAGTCGAATTTTTCCTCGATTTGGGATTTAAATTAAACCGGTGACTTGGGACACCAAAAGCCAATCCTATCCCAAGTGGCGACTCTAAGAAATAAATTAATAATCCCATTTCGAATAATGTCACTTTAAATGGAAAAACTCCCTTATACATTATCCTTCGGGGTAGGTGTGTAAAAAAGGAGGTGTGACAAAGCTAGTAGAAATAGTATGAGATTATTGAATTAAAATATTAAGAGTTAATATCACGCTACGCTACGCGAGTCCATGAATGAAAAAGTTAAAGCGCACCTACTAGTTGCCTTGCGTTTAAATTAATTATTAAGGAGATTAAGTTGTAAAGTTATTTTAATTAAAAAACTAATTTCTTTTTTTTATTATATATAAAAAGAGATATGGAACCATTAGTGATGGGCCAGCTCACTTATATTAAAAATGTCGGCCTGTTTTAGTTGTCATGGGCATTGAGTCCAATTAAAGTAATCACTTGGGCTGCTGGCCCCTTTAGAAGTTAAATGGCAATTTTGGGCCAAAGATTAGTTATTAGCTTTGGGCTTAGCATCTCTTTTATATTTTCTGTCCAACTTACTATTAACTATTGATAAACCATTATTATATTTGTAGGGGCTAATATTTTATCCTTTTCATCACCTAACTACTATTTTATGCTCATAAAAATAAATCCACACCAAAATACTTATAAAACAATTACAAGAAATAACAGACTAATTAAAAAAATTATAAATGAGCATCACGGATTGTTGAACATTGGCTAACAAATCTCAGGCAAACTAAACTCAATAAGCTACTAAAAGGAAAAACTTATAAAATTAAAAGAAATCATATTTCCTTTTCATGAAACATGCATTAAATACGAGATAATCTTCCGGCCTCAAATATACATTGCAACGGACAAGAAAAAGACAACGAGCTATGAGCCAAAATATTTTAAAACATGGTGTCAACCACAATTAAATAAGAAGTTCAACATTCATTACACATGCTTACATACAAAATCCTACACAAAACAAGATATTTAAAGTTCAAAAAGAAGCTGAATAACACTTAAATCTGCTTCATTCCTATTCGTTTTTGACTCAAAATTACAGTAGCACTTTGAGAGAATTACCTGGATAGCAGAAAGAAAATGTCAGCAGGGAAGAACTAAATTTCAGCAACAAAAATAGGAGAAAACAGCAGCAAAATCGTGTTTAAACAGCCCGAAAACCTTAGAGAAGAAACCCAGAATCAACTCTAAAAGACTTATTCTTTTTTGAAAGAGTTTTGACTCTAAGAAGCACTCATAAAGCTACAATTTCAGCTTACTTTCTTTAAGTTCAGCTACTGATTATTACTCCTAAAATTATTTTTTTTAGTGTGTAAAAATGTCTAGCAAATGTGTGATAGAGTGTATGTAAAGTGAGGAAAGGGCTGCCCTTAAGTAGTCAAAGAAAGTCACTTTTTGGGCAGATTTTGGTTCATCAAAAGTCTGTCCAAAAGGACTAACTTTTGTGTGCTAAACACTGTTCAAAGGCTGTCCAAAAGGTGAAAGGACAGCCTGAAAATCTGCTATAGCAGAAACAAGGAGAAAAAATGTCATTTCAGCCACCCTACTAGTAAAAAGTAAGTTACTAGTGCCCTATTTCATCATTTACCTTTTACCCTTCACAAAATAATAAACTAACTAACCAATTCAAACCAATGTAAAAACAGAAAATTCAGCATTTTAAAACTTCAAAAACTAATGCTAAAATAATTAATAAGAGGCAAAAAAAATAAAAATCTGAAAAAATAATAAAACAAATCAACCATGAAAAAAGAATAGTATTTTTTACCATTTTAAATTTCAAGTGGCCGAAAAATGGTGGCATGCCAAACGAGGGCGTTCGGGGAGGTCGCTGGAATTTGGCCGGACTTTTGGTCGCCGAATTTTTGGTGTAGAATTGACATCAATAGGTAGGTATTGAGGAGCTCTATCCGTTGATGTAGGTATTGTGGGGTGTTAGTGGCCGGAACTTCAAGAATTTGGGCAAAAAAGTTGCGGCTTAAGTTTCCTAGATCTAAAATTCAAGGAGTTTGAGGGTTTTGTTAAGGATTTGGTTTATAGATATGTAAAGAGGAGAATGTGGAGATTGTATGGTGCGATTTTTGGGTGATTTGGAGGTGGTCGGCCGCTGGTGGGCGATTTCCGGCTGCGGTGGAGAGGCGGCGGTTATGGAGAAAGAGAGAGTGAAGAGAGAGGAAGGAGAAAAGAATTATGGGGGAAATGGGGCAAAATTTCAGCATTTCTAAGTCTTAAATACCTAGTTGGGAGATTGATTGTGGACCATTTGATGAGGGAGAGATGAATGGATGAGATTTAGTTTTGAATCACTTAATGAAACGACGTAGTTTTGAGGCAAAACTACGTAGTTTCGGACCCTTTCAATGGCAACCCCTTATCTTGCACTCTTGGCCACTTTTTCTTTCAAATTTGGCCAAATTTCTTCCTTAATCCTACTTATTAAACTAAATTTACACAAAAACAAATAAATTAATTAAATAACTTATTCAAATGATCAATTAACTAGATTGACTCACCAATTAAAAAGTTAGTCAATTCCTAAAATGCACAAATGAAGGAAGAACTATTATTTTTTGGTATTTTCATGATAGGAAATATGCAATTAAAGACACAAAATTTGAGAAAAACAATTAAAATAACAAAATACTAATAACTTTAGGAGGTTTTAAAATAGTGCAAAAATTAGGTGTTCACAGGCCCGAGGCCGCAGTTTGTGCACATATATATTGGGCTTGAGGCCACAATTTACTTATTCAGGTAAACAAGTGGATCATCATTCAGAAGAGGGAGTATTCATTTCCTTACTTCCTTTGTTCAGTTCATTTATCAGTTATCAATTCATTTATCAGTTATCGGTTATCAATTATCAGTTCAGTTTCAGTATTTACAGTTAATTCTTTCAATTGTTTCACATACCATTGCAATTCAAATGTACTTACATCCCTTTTGCCCGGTGCCTGCATTTCGGGATGTAGGTAACAATTTACAGGTTGACGATTCTGCTTGCTAGGACATCTCGTATCGGCTATTGGTGAGCCCTAGTCTTTCGGGGCATTACCCCTCTTTTTCATTCTTTATAGTATTCAGTTAATAAGGTTTACGAGGGTCCTTGTCCCGGTAAACCGTTAGCATTTCAGTATTCTTTAGAGGCTTCGTAGACTGTAGTCCCAGTCAGTAAGATATTAACAGGCTTTTAGTTGTCAGCCTTGTTGGCTACTCGTTTATACTTGCAGACTTTTCAATACTTTCCACATTTATGATATTTCAGTCATACTCTTTAGTAGATCAGCATGATGCATGTTTATTCAGATTACAGTTAGACCACATGTTGATCCAGCCATCCAGTTGGTTCACTCGGTCACATGCAATTAGGCACCAGGTGCCGTGTTGCGCCCACGCCATGGTTCGGGACGTGACAAATAGTCGACAAAACGTATATCTTTTGTGTATATATGTGTATTATATACGTATAATATCCGTATTTTATACATAATTTTTACTAGCAAATGCCATCAATTTTGGCTGACCAACCACTTTTATATTTTTGTCAAAGTAAAATAAAATCAGTAATTGGTGGTGATGTTCCTTTTCAAAATCTCTAGTTAATATTCATGGATATTAGCTAACAAAGACAGATTAGGATTAAGGAGTAACATACAGAAGAGAGTCAGGTAACAGAGTGATTTTCCACGTCATTGATTCCGAAACCCCTCGCAATAAAAATCTGAGCCGTACAGGTTACAGAATTGACGTGCCTGATTATCACACCAATCCCCAAAGCACCAAACACTCCACGTCATCGATCCGCAGCTTAAAGCATACCTAAACCAATCAGAACCGTTGATTACACACCCATCCAATTATAAACCAACGCACACGATCACCTTTTCATTCCTCCACGTCATCGATCCACTACACCAAAACTCTCTAAATCTTCTCCATTCAATTAAATTTCGATCTATCAACGGCCATGATCAGATCTCCTTCTCCCCTCAAATTTCTTTAAATTTCCCCTCCTCTCCCTCCATTTCCATCACATTCCAAATCTCAAAATCCTTCAAAAGCTCAGTAGCTCTTTCATCCAAATCCTTAAAGCCCTAATTCCCAAATGGCTCGTACAAAGCAAACCGCCCGAAAATCCACCGGAGGCAAAGCTCCGAGAAAGCAATTAGCCACCAAAGCTGCCAGAAAGTCAGCTCCAGCCACCGGAGGAGTGAAGAAGCCTCACAGATTCAGGCCAGGGACTGTGGCGCTTCGTGAGATCCGCAAGTACCAGAAATCAACTGAGCTTTTGATCCGTAAGCTCCCGTTCCAGCGTTTGGTTCGTGAGATAGCTCAGGACTTCAAGACCGATCTCCGTTTCCAGAGTTCGGCTGTGGCTGCGCTGCAGGAAGCTGCTGAGGCTTATCTCGTTGGTTTGTTTGAGGACACAAACTTGTGTGCTATTCATGCTAAGAGGGTTACCATTATGCCTAAGGATATTCAGCTTGCTAGGAGAATTAGGGGTGAGAGGGCTTAAGTGTGAATTTATGGTAGCTATGGGAACTTGTAATCAAGTATATGGTAGATGAGTTTCTAGGCTTTGCAGTGCATTTTGGTTCCAGAATTTTCTCAATTTTGGATATGTGGTTGAATTGAAAATATTTTAATGAAATACCAGTGTTTCTTTGCCAAATTGTTGTTTTAATTTCCTTTTTTATCAGCGCTTCTTTGCCAAATTGAAGTCTTAGTTATTTTGATGTATATTTATGAACATGTGTTTATATGTATGTGTAGTTATGTGGGGTTAGATAATACTCGGGCTGTCAACAATTTCTTTTTTATTGGTTGTGCAACATGTGGAAGTGTTCATTTTAGTGAAGCTGCAGATTTATAATGTACTTCCTTTGTATTGCCTATTTTAAGAATCCATTGGGATTTTATTTTGATGATTATATCCATAGTGTTTGTGTGTGATTAACTTATGTCTTTTTATACTTTGACTTTTTAACCCATCCTGTAAACAATCTTTTTGCCTTCTTTTTTCTTTTTTTGGTTGTTGTTTTTTTGGTGGGTAAATAATCATATGAATGGATTAGTCGCAGGTAGCATGTGCAAATTTGCCATATGGATTAGTCACACTATATTTATGTCCTTATGCTTTTAATTGTATAAAAGTGTTTAGTGAGTTATACAATGTACCAATTAAAATGTAGAAAATATAAATAATGGTAAATCTGCAATTTTCACACTAATGTGAATCATTTAAGGTTCTCCTTAAAGTCAGGATTGGTATTCTCTCATTTTAGTGGCACAGATAATATCCCAATTAGTTAAACTCTATCTCAAATTGCTCAAGTTGTGGATAGCTACAAAATGCTTGAAACTGTTAATCAATATCTGCCATGGTGAAGTCTAAGGATTTGGTGGATGTAAATTACTCGTAGCTAACAAACATAAGGCATGCCCAACAAGTGTCATAAATTTTTGCAAAACCATCCAATTTTAATGATAATCCACTAATCTCCCTTCCTTTTATCCCTCGTATTCTCCTGTAGTTTTGAATATCATTTTGATGACATTTTCATGTGCATCTTGCCAGTATTTTGTCTCGGTTGCCTTGCAATATTGGGTCAAATCTTATTTTCATTGGGGAGTTGTTCCTTTCTGTAGCATCTGTTATGGGACACTCATCCTTTTGCTAATCTTTTCTCCATCTATTCATACCAAACCAACAATACTAGGATCATCTCATTCATCAAACAAACCTATGGCTGGTACTGTATATTTGAGAACTAATAGATTTGAGGTTAAACTAGAAGGCATTACCTTTAAAGCCAAAGAGTTTGAATCTTTATGCACAGTTGATTTTCTTTTTCCGGAAGGTAAGATTTGGGTTCGTCCGCCTGTTGTTGGCCTTGATGTCATGCGCCACCCTCGTGATCCCTCCATAATTTTGGTTCTCTTTTGTTTCGGAGTAGGTTGTCTGATCCTCAGGTTCCATTCTGGAGAACAACTACCTGATCCTGTCCTAAAATTCCTTACTGATGAGAGGATCCGTTTTGTTGGTTTTGGAATTCCAGAAAAGAAAGATTTGTTCCCATTTGAAGAATTAGGCTTGACTAAAGATAAAGTAGACATTGGCTACCTGGCCACCAAGTATTTCAACAATCCCAAATATAAGCGGTGTGAATTAGGAGAATTGGCGCGCAAAGTTCTTGGGATCAAGAGAATGATAGGTCTTACAGAGGCTTCATCCTTCGAGAGACACGAGCAAATTAAATGCGCTATCTGTCAACTTTTCATATCAACTGTGATTGCCATGTCATTATTCACTACAAAAGATAAGAAAAAATTGGCAGATGCTCCAAAGAAGACCTCATTTCTTAAGAATCTGTCTTCTCTGCCTTTGTTGAGTGAAGGTTGGTTCAAATTGCCTAAAGGAAAAAAGGGAGACAAGAATCTTTCATTGCAAAGAAGTACAGATGTTCTTGTTCGGACATCATCAGAGGAAGAAGATTATCTTGTTGACGCTGTAAACAAACATAAAGAAGGTACCAATGGTAATGACTTAATACAAGCTAAAATTGCAGAGTTTACCTTGTGTGACGATTCTGCTGATTTTTGGGGTGATAAAGAAGACGCCATGGTTGATGATCGTGTCCAAGAAAAAAGTAGTGAGTGTAAATTAGATGGTGTCTCTCCTCATGTAAGTGGAGGTGAATCCGGTTCTGGCGAGGATCTTGTCCTAGTCGAAGTTAGTGAGCATAAGTCAGGTGATGATTCTGCTTATGCCAAGGCTAAAGAGAGTAGTGCAAATGATGAACCCAAGGAGGAAGCTTTAGTCAGTTTGGAAAATGATGATTCCAAGAAGGAGGCAGCCTATTTGAAAAAAAGGCCTATAAAAGGGATCCTGAAATGTCCATCTGCAGGTCTGGAAGCTTGGAATTCACTTTCTCCTAATCCTGATTCCCCTGTATCAGTGGACAATGCAAAAATTTCATTGAGAAGAGCCAATTCCAAGGGGTATAATGTTTGCTTTAAAGAACAGTGGCTGTGAACTGCTGGTGTATGTATATTCCATGCCCCGCTAAGTGTCCACGTTGTTTTTTTTGTTTGTGCTCCATGTGTTATTCTAGAGCCATCACACTTTGTACATTTCCATTAGACTGGCTGTTGTAATGTTTGTTATATTATCAGACTTGTATGTTCCACCTCATCTCCTCGTGCTTCCACATCCTCGTGTTTCCCTTCTCGTATAGTCTCTATGGTTGTGTGACTGGAAGCACTGACCGAGGTTGGAATTCATTACATTGTTTCTGTTGAATATTGTGTGAAATCTTACGCTGTTAGGATACTTTCATCTATTCGTTGACATGTTTAACTTGTCCCTTCACGTGCGAGATCATACAATTTTGTGCCCTGCAAAGCTATTGAGAATTCTTTGATCATGATGATGGCGGCGAGACTTGAAATTAGTACCACAACTAGTATATTCACAAACTTCCAGTTAGCTTTCCTGGAGGCGAACAAGTTTCAGGAGAGCTAATTTTGCTGTGCCTTTTATAGAACCTTATCAAAATTTGAGGGGTTATTTTAAGCTGAAGCTTAACATATGGAGCAATAACAGAGGTAGCTAGTAGAGCTTTCAAATTTGTATTTTACTTTCTTGTTAATCAATCAATCTGTTTCCTCAGCAAAGAAGATTAGATTAAATGGCAAACAAATATGATCAAACTGCTTTAGAAGATTGATTCCGAAATGATGAGTTTGGTAGTGAAGGACTGCAAAGAAATTTTTGAAGAACTGGATTCCTTGGTTGATATTGGAGGAGGCACTGGTGTTATGCTAAGACTATTTTGACTGCATTTCCTCATATAATATGCACAGTTTTAGACCTCCCTCATGTTGTTGCTAACATGCCAGAGACAGAAAATTTAAACCCCCTACTGATGCCATTTTGTTTAAGGTAAGAAGATGCTTAACTTTAGTAACAGTTGCAAGGAAACAAAAAGTAAAAGGCCCGTTCTACTTTATCCTAGAAATTATAACTCTTTCATTTAGGTATGAAAAGCAGCATAAAACGAGATTAAGCACGATGACAATTATCTGAAATGAGAACTACATTAACGTAAAGAACATTCATTGGTAGTTCAAGTTACCGATTTTTGGTGAGGAGTTTTTCTCTTTATCTATCTTCCGTTTGCTCCTTTGATGAAAATTCTTCAGTGCTGCATATGCTCTTCCAACTTCTCTGAGTTACCATTTCTTAGAAGACTTGTGCATGGTGAAATATAAAAATAAGTCTTTTCAATTAAGTAGCCATATTACACTCAAATTCCCCAATAGTCCGAGTCAACTATTATATTGAAAAGTTTGAGTTTTTGGCCAATTGTCCCTTATCTTTGAGTGTCGGTTTATTTTGGTCCCCAAATATAACTCTGAGCATATTTAATCCCTTAAGTATGCTAAAGTGGAACATCTTTAGCCTCACTGACAGAATATGTTCAAAAACTAACAGTGGTAACCAACTCTAATTCATGAAGCAAATCTTCTGCTCTAAAGCAAAATGTTTCCTCTCCTTTTATTGGATAACGCAAATTATCACTTTAACTCCTCAAAATGTTAATATACAAAAATTATACGAATTTTATAAACTTTTTCGGCCACCAGATATAAATAGTTTCTGGCGCGGGAGTTATAATACAATCTGGTTATTCGTTTGCTTCAATAATATGCCTAGAAGTGATCTTGGCAGCTCTATTTTTTCTTTCTTTCAAATTTTACCTCTTCTCTTCGGAAAAACCGAAATTTTTAAAAATAAAAGTGTCAACGTTAAAATCTTAAATTTATTATGTACTCCGTTTGGGATCCACAATATATCGTTGAAAATCTATTTGACAGAGCTACAACTTTCATGTTTTGCATTTTTGCGAATTCCCACTATCGCGACGCGTGGAGCCGCACAGAGCGCGCCACGCCTGTGAAATTTCCTGCAGCCTGTCAAAATCAGCAATTGAACTTTTCCACTACCGCCCCACATGGCGCGTTGCCCCATGTGGCGCGATAGGGCAAATTTTACAGAGTGATTGTCCTATTTCGCACGGGAGAAGGTGTTTTTGTTTGGGCCCGACCCTACTTGGTATAAATACATGTAAAAATGCTATTTTGAGGAGCCGGACATACTTTTGACACACTTTAGATCTAGAGAGAGAACGGAGTCGCCGTGGAGACCAGGGATTCGACCTAAAGAGGCAAGAACACACTAGGAGCGATGCGGAGAATTCTTCTACGAGTTTTTCACTTCCTTCTTCCCATTTTCCATTATTGGTTATGAGTTCTAGTATTTTATTTGCATACTATTATGAATAGCTAATTTGTTATCTAAGGTTTTGATGGACCCTTTTGGAGGATGATTTTCCTGTTACGTTAATATATATTTGCTGTAGTATTTTCTCTATTTGTTCAACTACGTTATTATTGTGGTTGGTTGAAGAGCTCTCAATCGACTGTGCCTATTTAGTGTGTATTACTCGGGAGAGAGTGCATATTAAGGTAGTTGTTGAATAACATCACTCCTAACGTATATGATGGATCAATACGAAGGGTTTAAAGGTGGGATTAGGGATAATGAAACCTTGGTACGATCTAAGTGAGCTGTGCTTAAGGCTAGCTAGCGTAATTCGGGAGAATATGTCTATTATATTGTTGTAATTACTCAGGAGAGAGTTACGACAACCAGAGTGCTCATGATCGGTAGAGAAGACTTAGGAAAATTTATAGAAAACGTAGCGAGAAGGATTCTGACAATAGGAAAAATCATAATTCTAGACCTCCTTAATCTTGTCTTTAGCCCTTAGTATCTTTAGTTGTTAATTTATTATTTTAAATTATTATTTAATTAGTTAAACACAAGAATCTTAATATCTATAGGTTAGGAATTGTTCAAGTTTGTCTTCTTGGTAATAGTGAACAGTTGTAGCTTAACATTAGTTCTCTGTGGGATTCGACTCCGGACTTGTAAACCGAATTACATTTGCAACGACCGCTTAGTCCTTTTTATAAGGCATAGTTGGGCGTGATCAAAATTTTGGCACCGTTGCCGGGGAACTAACAATGTAGTTTTAGTTGTTCATATTACTAGGTTTCAAGTTTGAACTTTATTTTTTGCTTTCTTGTATTTGATTTTTTTATTTTTGTTTTACTTGTTAATTTTAAAAACATGGCATTTTGGAATTATGAGTGTTTTGATGTTGGTAATTCTACTTTTAATCCTCCTCATGTATATTGTGAAGGAAACCACCCATTGCAAAACTATCAAAATTTACCCGAGAGCGAGTTATGTGCACCAACTCAATCTTATGTGTGGAATGTGTGTGATATGTGTGGTGGTCAAGATGGTCAATTTCATGGTTGTGATTATTTGTCTTATCCTCCCCCAACCCCTTACTATGATGGTTCTACTTTCCTTGGTGAAGTTAATAGGAACAAAGAACCCTGGGAAGCTGACCTGAAGGAGATCAAAGATATGTTAAAGTGTTTCATGGAACTATATGATAAGAAGTCACTGCAGATACAAATGCAAGAGGCAACTATTCACCACTTGAGGCTCAAGCGAATAAACTAATTGAACCTTGTAAAGCTCAACAAGCTTACATTGTGGAGAGTAGCCAAGAAGAGTACGAATTGGCTGCAGAAATTGCCATTATAATTGAAGATTCAAAAAAATACGAGGAGATGCTAGTGGAGGAGGTAGAGTAAAGCAGAAATTGCCATTATTTGAGCGCGTTGGACCTCATTCCAAATACTTCTGTACATTATATTTAGACAGTGAAATGGAAATTAATCTGCATGAGCCAATGCAAGAGTTAAAGGAAGAGGTAGATGGGCGCTATATTCTGAAATTTTCAAGGTCGTCTAGGAAAAATGACACTCCTCGATTGAAAGCCAAAAAATTCAGAAAGTATCATTTAATTTTTGGCTCGCAACAATTTGTATGGCCCTAGGAGCACGATTATAGAGCAAAATCAAAACTTGGGGTCCAATTCATAAGTTCTAAATGGAGGCAGAAAGTGATTCGCGTCGTGCCGCGACGTTAAATCAAGCGCTTGTTGGGAGGCAACCCGACTTTACTGCTTTCTTTTATTTTTTTAGTATTTTTTCAATTATATTATTTTTGTAGTGTAGAATTTTGATTTTCTAGGATCATGGAAAGCAAAGCTACTGGAAGGATGCAACAACAAACAAGATGGTTGGAACTAAGTGTGGGTACTCGCATGAAGGGCCAAGCCCAGGAGAAGTCTGCCTACCCCAAGAGCTGCAAGTGCTTCGGCCTTTGGCCTACCAGGGAGTTTCTTTTACTCTCTTATTAGTATGGTGTGCATTGGGGACAATGCAAAATTTTAAGTGTGGGGTGAGGAGATTGTCAGGGTGACTTTCTATGCTATTTTAGTTGTGTTAGTTTAATTGAATAATATTTTTTTTAGAACAAAAAAATATTGGACTTTTATCGACGGTGGATATCCTAGACAATTTTCTTGAGGGACTTAAGTCTAAAGAAAAAGGACAATAAGATTTTCTTTGTAGGTAGTGTAGTAATTCCCCTTTGGTTTTTCTTTGTGCCGCGGTTCTTTTCCAAGGGTTTTGTTTGAATCGAGTGTAGTTAGTTTAATTTTTTTAGGAATAGTAGCCATTGTGACGTGTTTTGAATTGAAGCAATATCTCTTGAATTTGTTATGCCTTGAGAATAGTGAGTACGTTGGTTGTGACGTTTAGACTCAGTTTTTGATTCTTGTATAAGTATCTTCAATTGTATGATCTTAATTTTTTTTAACTGCTTTTACTAGAGTGTCTTGATGAGTCCAATCCTGAGTGAGTTATGTGCCATGTGTGTGTGAGGTTTGTGTGTTATTCTGTACATTGCATTTGATGTCTAGAACTTGCCCTGTGTGTTTTCAAAGCGAAATAGTAGTTTTGTTCAGTCTTGGAAGTGATATAGGCGTTTCTTTGTTGAGCCATATATATATTTTACCCCCTAATTGTTATGTAACGTAGTTAACCCCTTTGAGCCTGTAATCCCGTTTCTTTGGCAACCACATTACAAGCCTTACCCCTTTGTTTGAATTAACCATGTATTTGAACCTGTTCACCTCTCATAAGCACTTGAATTGTTATGAACGTTGTAAAAGTTAAAGTGTGGAGTGGTTGGTTCGGCTTTTGAATGGAACTAATAAAATAAAGAGAAAGATGCACTGTTTGAAAGAGCAAGAGCCACTTGAATTGTAAAAGAAAAGACAAGAAAAATAATAGTTGTATTGTGTGCAGATATTCATTGATAAGTGGTAACTCTTGATATAATTGTGCTTAAATAATTTGGGAGTTGATGTATATTGATATGAAGGTGGAGTTATGGTTTGACATAAGTGTGGGGTATTAAATGTTAAAGTGTATATATTAAAGTGCTTAGGGAGGTATAGTCACTCTTATATCTAAATGTATCCTACCCGTCCTGCAGCCTGCATTACAACTAGTTAAAGTCCTACTTTATCCTAGACTGAATGAGCTCGATTAATAGAGTAGTACACTACGAGAAAGCCTATGGTGCATCTTTTGTGGCATATGACTGTTATTTCTGAGAATGAGTGAATTCTTTCTATCTTGAGTTCCTAAGTGATCTTAAATTTTATTGTGTGGAACAATTCTCTTCTGTTGTGTGAGGGCACTTGATTTATGAAGGAAAGGTAATGTCAGTGACCTCTATGTTAGAGTAAGTGGGTGAGTTGTGAATAATGCGTGGTACTTGCGATTCAAATCTCGAGGTGAAGATGTTACGCTTTTGTGCTTAGTCTATTTTAAATATTCTTGGTGTGATGAGTTAGGAGAGTTATTTAAAAAGGCCATGTCTTCATGAAGTGTAGTTTGATTGCTCGAGGACAAGCAATGGTTTAAGTGTGGGGTATTGATGATAGGCTATAATTACGTATTTTAGTCGCTTATTACACTCTAATGTACTGCACTTTATTGAGTTTGAGCTTTAATCGCTAGTGTTTTGCACTAAACTGTGTATTTTATGCCTTGTAGGAGTGATTCCGAGCTATATAGATATTATAGAATGAATTCAAGTTTTATATGGAACTTTGAATTCTGAGTAAAAGTCCAAGGAATCAAGCCGGGATCGTGTTCGGGGATCAACGGAAAATAGTTTAGAACAAAACGAAGAATCGAGCGGGCATACGTCGCATTGTCTATTAAAATGCAAATAACTTTTCTCTCAGAACTCCGTTTGGGATCCACAATATATCGTTGGAAATCTATTTGAAAGGGATACAACTTTCATGTTTTATTTTTTCGCAAATTCCCACTACCGCGGCGCGTGGAGCCTCGCGCTTGTGGAAATTTCCTGCAGCCTGTCAGAATCAGCGATATGAACTTTCCCACTGCCGCACCACATGGAGCGTTGCCCCATGCGTCGCGATAGTGCAAATTTTACAGAGTGATTGTCCTATTTCACGCAGGAGAAGGTGTTTTTGTCTGGGCCCGACCCTACTTGGTATAAATACATGTAAAACACTATTTTGAGGAGCACGACATACTTTTGACACACTTTAGACCTAGAGAGAGCACGGAGCCGCCGTGGAGACCAGGGATTCGACCTAAGGAGGCAAGAATACACTAGGAGCGAGGCGGAGAATTCTTCTACAAGTTTTTCACTTCCTTCTTCCTATTTTCCATTATTGGTTATGAATTCTAGTATTGTAGTTTTGCATACTATTATGAATAGCTAATTTTTTATCTGGGGTTTTGATGGACCCTTTTGGAGGATGATTTTCCTGTTACGTTAATATATATTTGCTGTAGTATTTTCTCTATTTGTTCAACTACGTTATTATTGTGGTTGGTTGAAGAGCTCTCGATCGACTGTGCCTATTTAGTGTGTATTACTCGGGAGAGAGTGCATATTTAGGTAGTTGTTGAATAAAATCACTCCTAACGTATATGAGGGATCAATACGAAGGGTTTAAAGGTGGGATTAGGGATTACGAAACCTTGGTACGATCTAAGTGAGCTGTGCTTAAGGTCAGTTAGCATAATTCGGGAGAATATGTCTAGTATATTATTGTAATTACTAGGAGAGAGTTACGACAACCAGAGTGCTCATGATCGGTAGAGAAGACTTATGCAACTTTATAGAAAACTGTCACGACCCAGATTTCCCACTATCGGGAGTCGTGATGGCGCCTATTAGCGAAAGCTAGGCAAGTCAACCAACTGAACTATTTACCTTGTTTCCATTTTTAATCTGATAACAGTTAAGAGCCAACAATTAGATAACAACAGAATTGAATAAGCGAAAGACTGCATTTTAATGTTTTAATAATACTGCTAATACCAATCCATAACAAATCTACCCAAGACTGGTGTCACAACTTCACAGACTGTCTAGGAGTACTACAAATAAAGGTCTGAAAGAAATAAATACAACACTGTCTCTGGAAATACATGAAAGAAAAAGGAATAGTAGATACAAGAAGACGCCAAGGCCTGCGGACGCTTGCAGGACTACCTCGGGTCGCCTGATGAACAGGAAACAACAATCTCACTGCGGTCCGAAATCTACAGCATTGGGATCTGCACAAAAGAGTGCAGAGTGTAGTATCAGCATAACCGACCCCATGTGCTGGTAAGTGCCTAGCCTAACCTCGGCGAAGTAGTGACGAGGCTAGGACCAGACCACCAAATAAACCCGTGCAGTTAAATCATGTACATTAGAAATAGAAGCAGATAATTACAACTAAAGTTGGGCGGGGGAAACATGCTGCGGGGAGTAACAAATAACAGCAGAACTGTCACGACCCTAAACCCAGACCCTGTCGTGATGGCGCCTCTTGTGAAGACAAGGCCAGCCAACACATTTCCAATCCAGTTTTTGAGCAATTAAACAAGAAACATTACGTCTAAACATGATATAAACTCAGAAGTAACAATGACGGTACAAAACAATTAGCGGAATACAACCCAACTCAGCCCGATACCGGGGTGTCACTAGTCATGAGCATCTACTAAGTCTAAATACAACTGACAAAGTCTGAAATGTACTCAGTACAGTCTAATAGAATGAAGAGAGAAAAAGTAGTGCTGCGAACGCCGGCAACTACCTTGCTAAACTCCGACGACTCTGCCTCCGATCAATCACTACCCGCTACCGGGTCCAAAAATACCTGAATCTGCACACAAGGTGCAGGGAGTAAAGTGAGTACTCCAACTCAGTGAGTAATAATCATTACTAAAGTCTGAATGGTAAGAAATCCCGAAAAGAGCATCAACATGTTGTACAGAAGCAGTTTCAAAAGCCAGTAGAAAGCAGTGAAGCTGTAAAATCCCTTAAAACATCTTAGCTTAGTTTAAACTTCTTTGAAAAAGACTTTTTCAACAGTTACGCAAATGAATACAGAACAACTAGTGCAGATAAGCACAGAAATCCGCCCCTCGGGCACAATTACACAATTAAACAGGTAAATGACAGGCAAATAAGAAAGATAAGCACATAAGGTTCGCCCCTCGGGCACAATGTCAACAAATCCGCCCCTCGGGCAATATCTCAGATCAGTACCAGCCCCTCGAGCAATCACATAGAACAATACCAGCCCCTCAGGCTATATCTCACATCACAATGGGTATCCGCGCTCACTGGGGGTGTGCAGACTCCTGGAGGGCCCCCTTACGGCCCAAACGCAATATCAAGCCATCTCGTGGCATCATAATCAGTCTTTCGGCCTCATATCAATATCAAGCCACCTCGTGGCGTACAATCTCAGGCCCTCAGCCTCATAATCAAAATCAGCGTATCACCGCTGCGGCGTGCAACCCGACCCAAAAGATATCCTCACAACACAGGCCCTCGGCCTTACTCAGTCAAAATCACATAAGCCTCTCGGGCAACAGTAAAACAGTGTTTCTCAGCCCAAAATATCATTTAAATATCATTTGAGTATTAAAACTGAGTGAACATGGCTGGGTTTTGAAAACAGTGGAAAATAACATGAATGAGTTCAAGTATAAAGTCAAAACAGTGAGGAAATATCAACAAAAATCCCCGAAGGGTTCAAATAATTGGCATTCTGCCCAAATAATAATGATAGCAAATAGATTTCAGTCAAATACGCAGTAAAATCATCAATCGGGACGGACCAAGTCACAATCCCCAATAGTTCACGATGCCACGCTCGTCATCGAGCGTGTGCCTCACCTCAATATAGCACTACGATGTGCAATCCGGGGTTTCAAACCCTCAGAACATCATTTACAATCATTACTCACCTCGAACCGAATCTCTAGCTCACGACGTCTTTGCCCCTCGAATTGGCCTCCACGCGCGTCGAATCTATCCAAAATCAGAACGTGGACGTCAAAATATGCCAAGGGAACAAAGTCCAAGAGAAAACAATCAATAAAGGGCACAAATCCCGAAATTACCAAAACCCGATCTCCGGGCCCACGTCTTGAAATTCAGAAATTTTCACACCAACGGATTCCTTATCTCCCCACGAGTTCATACATAACAAGAATACCAAAATCGGAGTCAAATGACCCCTCAGATTCTCATTTAAAGGCCTCTTAAACTCAAGCCCTAGTCCTCCATTTTTTGCCCTTGAATTCCTTTAATTACAGCCCTAAATTCATGAAATACTACCATAGAATTGTGTTTTAGGTCCAAAATCCTTACCTTAACGAAGTCTCTTGATTTCTCTCTTCAGAATCGCCTAAAAAGCTCCAAGGTCGAAGTCAAAAATGGTGAAATAAGCCAAATTCGCGAAAGACTTCTTTTAAATTCTTCTGACCAGTGATACCCGCATCTGCTGTCCAAAATCCGCTTCTGCGGTACCGCATATGCGGTCTACCCCACCGCTTCTGCGGAATTTACTTACTCAGCCTACATCGCATCTGCGATTAAACTCCTGCATTTGCGATTCCGCAGATGCTGTCACCATACCGCTTCTGCGGTCTCTGCCCATCTGAGCCTTTTTCGTTTCTGCGATAAATCACCCGCATCTGCGGTCCCCAATCCGCAGATGCGAAAATACCAGAAGCAGCAATATCAGCTGCTGCAACAAAATTCCAACCTCTCCATTAACCATCCGAAATCACCCTGAGGCCCCCCGGGACCTCAACCAAAGGCTCCAACATATCCCAATACCTTATACAAACTTGTTCCGATCATCAAAACACTTCAAACAACATCAAATCAACTAAAACACCTCGGATTCAAGCTAAACTTTCTAAAATCTTCCGAATTTCGCTTTTTATCAAAAACCCAACCAAACCACGTCCGAATGACTTGAAATTTTGCACACACATCCCAAATGACACAACGAAATTACTGCAACTTCCGGAATTTCATTCCGACCTCTATATCAAAATCTCACCTATCAACCGGAAAACGCCGAAATCTCAATTTCGCCAATTCAAGCCTAAACCTTCCACGGACCTCCAAAATGCATTCCGATCACGCTCCTAAGCCCCAAATCACCTAATGGAGCTAACCAAATCATAAAAATTCCGATTCGAGATCATATACAAACAAGTCAAATCTTTGTCAAACCTTTCAAATTTGTAGCTTCAAACTGAGAACTGTTCTTCCAAATTCATTCCAATTACCCTGAAAGTCAAAACCAACAATTTACATAAGTCTCAATACATCATACAGGGCAGGTCATGCCCGAGAACTGGCGAGTATAGTGCAAAAGCTCTAAACGACCGGTCGGGTCGTTACAAGAACAAAAATAGAGAAATGTAAGGAATGCCATACATATGTAATACCGTTGCAGGCTTGCAACCTGCTCCCATTTCATATAGTACTGTTGCAGGCGTGCAACCCGCTCCCATTTCATATTGTACCGTTGCAGGCGTGCAACCCGCTTCCATTTCATATATTACCGTTGCAGGCGTGCAACCCGCTCCCATTTCATATAATTACCGTTGCAGGCGTGCAACCCGCTCCCATTTCATATATTTCCGTTGCAGGCGTGCAACCCACTCCCATTACATTTATTTCTGTTGCAGGCGTGCAACCCGCTCCCATTTCATATATGAACACAAATCATAAAAGAATCCCGGCAAGGGAACAATAGCATAATAACAACATCCCGGCAAGGGAACAATAATATCACAACAAACATCCCGGCAAGGGAACAAAAATGATAATTTTCACATGAAGCACAATAAACCACAACGGAGTCATAAAGATTACAATACAAGACTCACAGGCATGCTTGACACCGACGTATAGATACTCATCACCATGCCTGTATGTCGTACTCCAAAGTTAGCACATAGCAGATAAGACAGAACTCCTAATACCTCAAGCTAATGTTTGACCAAAGACTTACCTCGATGCCACGAACACAATTCGAGCCTCAACTATCGCTTTACCTCTTGAGTCCACCACCAACTCGCTCGTATCTAGCCACAAGTTACTTAATAATATTAATAAGTGCTAAAATGAATCAATTCTAATGTATGGAAATAAGTTTTCTAAAGTTTTTCTCAAAAAGTCAAAAATCGACCCCGGGCCCGCTTGGTCCAAACCCGAAATTCGGACCAAAACCCGGCTACCCATTCATCCCCGAGCCCAGATATATAATTGATTTGTAAATCTGACCTCAATTTGAGGTTAAATCACCAAATTTCAATATTCTTAAGTTTTTCCCCAAATTCCCAATTCCACCATGAAATCCCTAGATTCTAGGATGAAATCTTGTAAAAAGAAGTTAAGGAGTAAAGAAAATGAGTTTGAAATCACTTACTAATGTTTTGGAGAAGAAAGGTTGTTTGAAAAATCGCCTCTAATGTTTTTGGGGTTTTGAAATGAAAAATAACTGAAAATCCTATTTAAATATACCCCTCTCAGACCCTCTGTGCGGACCGCACAAAAAGGATTGCAGCCGCGGAGCTCACAATGTTAACTGCAGTGACATGCTTTAGTATGTTGGTCATAACTTTCTCTACAGATGTCCAAATTGTGATTTCTTTACCTTTCTGGAAACTAGACACGAAGGGATACAACTTTTGTTTTTGAATTATTTCAAATATCCTTGTAGATAAAAAGATATAAGCTTCCGAAGTCAGACCAGTGAACCTGCAGATTCTTCCTCACCGCGGACCGCACAAAATCGAGTGCGGCCGGAAAACCCCCCACCGCGAACCGCACAAATCCTTGCGGAGCGCACTGGTGGGTTCAGAGATCTGCAACTTCTCTGAACCTGCAACAGCTATGTTTTAAGCCTAAAACATCCCGGAACCTACCCGAAACTTACCCGAGCTCTCGGGACTGCAAACCAATTGTGCATACTAACTCAAAAACTTCATATGGACCTACTTGTGCGATCACATCATCAAAATAACATGTAAAACCATGAAATAAACCTCAAAACTTATCATTTTCATCAAGAACACTTAAAGTTCACAACTCTTCATCCGGAAGTCCAACTCATGTCAAATAGACTTCATTTTTCACCAAAATTCACAGTTATCATTCAAATACTATAACAAGTTTGTACCGGGCTCCGAAACCAAAATATGGGCCCGATTACAACGGTTTCAAAAATTCTTTTCTTCATTTCTTAGATAATTCAGCTAAACAATTTCTTTCAAAAATTGATTTCTAAGGCTTGGGACCTCGGAATTCATTTCCGGGCATACGCCCAAGTCCCATATTTTACCACGGACCTCCCGGGATCGTCGGAACACGGATCCGGGTCCGTTTGCTCAAAATGTTGACCAAAGTCAACCAAAATCAATTTTTTTAACTCTAGAAGTTTTTATTTCTCATCTTTTCATATAGAAGGCTCTCCGGATATAGGTCCGGACCACGCACACAAATAAAGGTGAGATAAAAGGGAGGTTTTTAGGCCTCGGAACACTGAATTTGTTTCTAAAACAAGTGATGAACTTTTGGGTCATCACATCCTCCACCTCTAAAACAACCGTTCGTCCTCGAATGGACATAAGAAGGAAGTACTTGAGTCGGGAAAAAGATGGGGATAACGGCTCCGCATATCGGACTCGGACTCCCAGGTCAATGTCTCAGCGGGCTGACCTCTCCACTGAACATGAACAGAAGGGAAACTCTTCGACCTCAACTGACGAACCTGCCGGTCTAGAATAGCTACGGGCTCCTCCTAATATGACAAGTCCTTGTCCAACTGGACAGTGCTGAAGTCTAACACGTAGGATGGATCGCCATGATACTTCCGAAGCATGGACACATGGAACACTGGATGCACGACTGATAAGCTCGGCGGCAACGCAAGTCTGTAAGCCACCTCCCCCACTCGATCAAGAATCTCAAACGGGCCAATGAAACTAGGGCTAAGCTTGCCCCTCTTCCCAAATCTCATCACGCCCTTCATAGGCGACACCCGAAGCAATACCCGCTCACCGACCATGAATGCCAAATCACGAACCTTACGGTCGGCATAACTCTTTTGCCTAGACTGAGCTGTACGAAGCCTATCCTGAATGATCCTGACCTTGTCCAAGGCATCCTGCACTAGATCCGTACCCAACAACCGAGCCTCTCCCGGCTCAAACCATCCAACTGGAGAACGACACCGCCTACCATATAAAGCCTCATAAGGAGCCATCTGAATACTCGACTGGTAGCTGTTGTTGTAGGCAAAATCCACTAAAGGCAAAAACTGATCCCACGAGCCTTCGAAGTCAATGACATAAGCTCGAAGCATATCCTCCAAAATCTGAGTAATCCGCTCGGACTGCCTGTCCGTCTGAGGATGAAACGCTGTGCTCAACTCAACCTGTGTGCCCAACTCCCGCTGAACTGCTCTCCAGAAATGTGAGGTAAACTGCGTACCTCGGTCCGAAATGATAGACACGGGCACACCATGAAGGCGAACAATCTCCCGGATATAGATCTCAACTAACCTCTCAGAAGAATAGGAGACTGCCATAGGAATTAAATGTGATGACTTGGTCAACCTATCAACAATAACCCACACTGCATCGAACTTCCTCTGAGTCCGTGGGAGTCCAACAACGAAGTCCATAGTGATACGCTCCCACTTCCACTCAGGAATCTCAATCTTCTGGAATAGACCACCAGGTCTCTGATGCTCGTACTTAACCTGGTGACTATTCTAACACCGAGCCACATATGCAACAATGTCCTTCTTTATCCTCCTCCACCAGTAATGCTGCCGCACATCCTGATACATCTTTGGGGCGCCCAGATGAATAGAGTATCAGGAACTATGGGCCTCCTCTAAAATCAACTCCCGGAGCCCATCCACATTAGGCACACAAACTCGACCCTACAGCCTCAAAACTCCATCATCTCCTAATGTAACGTGCTTGGCAGCTCCGTGCTGCACCGTGTCTCTAAGGACACAGAAATGAGGATCATCGTACTGCCGATCTCGGATACGCTCCAATAAAGAAGAGCGAGCAACTGTGCAAGCTAATACACGACTGGGCTCAAAAACATCCAACCTCACGAACTGATTGGCCAAGGCCTGAACATCCAGAGCAAGCGGTCTCTCACCGAGCAGAATATACGCAAGACTGCCCATACTGGCTGACTTCCTACTCAAAGCATCGACCACCACATTGGCCTTCCCTGGATGATATAAGATGGTGATATCATAGTCCTTTAATAGCTCCAACCACCTTCTATGCCTCAAATTTAGTTCCTTCTGCTTGAACAAATACTGCAGACTCTGTGATACGTGAACACCTCACATGCCATGCCATACAGATAATGCCCTCAAATCTTCAACGCCTGAACAATGGCTACTAATTCCAAATCATGGACCAGGTAGTTCTTTTCATGATTCTTCAACTGACACGAAGCATAACCAATGACCTTGCCATCATGCATCAATACCGCACCAAGTCCAATACGAGATGCATCACAATAAACTGTATAAGGCCCTGAACCTGTGGGTAAAACCAACACCGGTGCCGCAGCTAAAGCTGTCTTGAGCTTCTGAAAGCTCGCCTCACACTCGTCCGACCACCTGAACTGGCACCCTTCTGGGTCAACCTGGTCATCGGGGCTGCGATAGATGAAAACCCCTCCACAAAGCGACGATAATAGCCTGCCAACCCCAAGAAACTCTGGATCTCTGTAGCTGATGTGGGTTGAGGCTAGTTCTTGACTGCCTCTATCTCCTTTGGATCTACCTAAATACCCTCTACTGAAACTATATGACCCAAGAAAGCAACTGAACTCAACCAGAACTCACACTTCGAAAACTTAGAATACAACCGACTAACTCTCAAAGTCTGAAGAATCATTCTCAGATGCTGCTCGTGCTCCTCCTGGCTGCGGGAATAGATCAAAATATCGTCAATGAAGACTATCACGAACGAATACAAGTAAGGCCTGAACACTCGGTTCATCAAATCCATAAAAGCTGTTGGGGCATTTGTCAATCCGAATGACATCACCAAGAACTCATAATGCCCGTACAGAGTGCAGAAAGCTGTCTTAGGGACATCAGATGCCCTATTCCTCAACTGATGGTAGCCAGATCTCAAGTCGATCTTAGAAAACACTTGGGCACCGTCAAACAAATCATCGATCCTCGGCAATGGATACTTATTCTTGATTGTGAACTTGTTCAATTGCTCGTATTCTATACACATTCTCATCGATCCGTCCTTCTTCTTGACAAAAACACCGGCGCACCCCAAGGCGAGACACTGGGCCTAATGAAGCCCTTATCAAGCAAGTCTTGCAACTGCTCCTTCAACTCTTTCAATTCAGGCGAGGCCATACGATACGGCAGAATGGAAATGGGCTGAGTGCCCGGAGCCAAATCAATGCAAAAGTCAATATCCCTATCGGGTGGCATACCCGGCAGGTCTGAAGGAAATACCTCAAGAAACTCACGAACAACAGGCACAGAACCAATAGAAGGAATGTCGGCACTAGAATCACGAACATATGCCAAATAAGCCAAACACCCCTTTTCGACCATACGCCGAGCCTTCATATATGAGATAACACTACGGGTAGAACGACCACGAGTCCCTCTCCACTCTAAACGAGGCAACCCCAGCAAGGCTAAGGTCACGGTCTTGGCATGAAAGTCCAAGATAGCATGGTAAGGTGATAACCAGTCCATCCCCAATATGACATCAAAATCAACCATGTCCAGCAGTAATAAGTCTACCCGGGTCTCAAGACCCCTAATCACAACTACAAAAGAGCGATGAACACGATATACTATAATAGAATCACCCACCGGTAGAGACATATAAACAGGAGCACTTAAAGAATCGCTAGGCATGACCAGATACGACGCAAAATAAGAGGACACATAAGAGTATGTAGACCCTGGATCAAATAGCACTGAAGCATCCGTACTACAAACCAGAACCATATCTGTGATAATTGTATCGAAAGCCTCAGCCTCAGGCCTGGCTGGGCCCCACCACCTTGGACTTACCTCTCTGGGACGGCCTGCAGCTGGCTGGCCTCCACCTCTAGCGGCCTCAGCTCCACCTCTAACACCTCTACCTCCACCTCTAGCTCCTCTACCTCCACCTCTGGATGGCTGGGCGGGCTGTGGAACACTCGGTGCCTGAACCATGGCACGGGAACCCAGATGCTGAGAGCTGCTCCATGCTCGAGGACAATATCTAACAATGTGCCTCGTGTCGCCACAAGTAAAACAAGCCCTTGATATGCTCAAATTACACTTTGAGAAATAGTGTAAGGCGGTCGATGTTAAATATAATAACCCAACAAGGTTGGGGTCGAATCCCATAGGGAATAGGTGTGAAAAGGTTACTCGAATAGTGTGTTGCTCGACTAAAGTCATAATTCTATTCAGTTAACGGTAACAAGAGTGTGAATTAATAGTAACAAGAGTATGGATTGAGTTTGTTTTGAAGTAACAACTAGTTGGAATATTGAGAGTGTAATTAATTGGATTAAAGCAACAAAGGTTGTGTCCCCTTTAATGAAGTGTAATGCTATCGGTGTTAATATGATATATTTCTAATGGAAGGTCCTTTTGATATGCAATTGATGTCTAAGTGACTACCCAATATTTCCCAATAGTTGGGTAGTATTTCCTCTTTATAATTTTCCCAAATGTAAAAAAGTTGCAATTAATAACAATCAATATATGCCAAATAAAACCCACCTATTCCTAAGCGATTGTATTAAACAAGGTTTAAAGCCTTGAGTCTTTGATATTTACTTCTACCAAATTCTAACCCACTTTCCCAAGCAAAAAAGAATTTAATGGCACTTGTTAATGTTTGCAACCACCAACAATAAATGAAGAATGAGAAGTAAATAAATATCAACCAACCATTATATATATACTCAATGTTAAACACCCATTAACATTACACCCATTTAGGGTTCACAACCTTAGTATTTAGAGTTAGCTACTCATACTAATACAAAAGCAAGAGAAAATTAAATGCCATAAAGCTTACAAAGTGAAGATTCTTGACCCAAAAGATGCCAAAAGTGAAGAATATATAAGTCTTGGAATGTATCTAAAAAACTAGACCAGGTGAGCCCACAAAACCCCCATAAATCTATTTATAGTGTACTGAAAATCGGGACAGAAAACGGACAAAAATACCCTTTCAGGTCAAATATGAGACCGCATTTCTGTCGCAGAGAGCACATGCGGTCCGCATTTTGGACATCCTCATCGCAGATTGAAACCCTAATTTCCAGGCCTTCACCGCATTCATGTTATGCGATCCGCATTGAAGAAATGCGGTCGCATTTTTCATCACACTTTCTTCATTCAGCAGCCTTCATGGTTGGTTTGCGGTCTAATTTGCGGCTCGCAAACAAGTTATGCGATCGCAGAATAGACCGCATTCTTGACGTTGAATTTTGCTCAGGATTCTGTTGTGATCTGCGATCTCAGTGTCAATTATGCGGTCCGCATTGTCATTTTGCGACCGCATATCTTCCTTTGCGATGCCTTTTTGCTCTTTTCTTGTCTTTTTGTAACTTTTTGCTTTCATTTCCATGCTCTTGGGTCCTTAAACCTCATGCACTGCAAAAACACTAAAACTACATAAATAAAGGAGATAATTGCATCTAAAATAAGCCAATTAGTATTGAAATGTGCTGAAATTCTCTGGCACATCAACACCCCCAACTTAAACTTTTGCTTGTCCTCAAGCAACTAAAACAACACTAACCTTTTCTAGACTCTATCTACAAAACATGAAACGGTAGTGACCATGGGTGGTGTTAGTTGTTAGTATTTCAAGCATGCATCTTCGATTGCTTTACCCTTCCTGAACCATCACTATGTACAAGGAAAACTAATCAACCTGTGAACTTTGAGCCTCAGACAATGTGACAAAGTGCTACCCTCAGCTGAGTGCAATTGCATTTGACTCAAAAGCTCAACTTTTATTTAACCTTAGAGTTCATGTGCCCTCACTAGAATGAAAGTCCCAAAATCACAATATGTACAATGACCACAAAACAAAAAGGGACGAATTCACAAAGACACTCACTCTCAGAAAAGAGTTTCAAGTGTTTCAACATACCATACCATAGGCTTGACCTTATTTTAATTCATCGCTTTATTCTAAGAACGCTCGGTTGGAGATCCCATGTAATGTAGGTTTAGGGAAAGGTCGGATAAGCATTTGGATACAAGTGACTTCACCCTCCTTGAACACTATTCACATTTTTTTCATTCTTTTGCACTATGTTTCTTTTCAAACCACAAAGCCTCATTGGCATCTAGTTCCCAATGTAGAACCACCTTAAATACCCCTCTAATTTTCTTCAAGGCTCCATAACTTATATACATACAGATATTTCTCTCTTTTTTTTTGGAGCTTGAATAATTTAGCTCAAACACTTTGAGGTATATGATCCTACACTCAATGTACAACCTTACCAATTTCCACTTTGACATCACACCCCCAACTTAGGCTTTTAGCCTCATTCTCAATGTTCAAGGAGGGACGGGTTCAAAAGAGGGAATTATTTTACAAAAGGGGAAAGGTTTGTAATGAGGTAGCCAAAGAAAAGATTAAAGGCTCAAATGGGGTGACTAAGGATATCAACTGCACAATGGGTGGCTTGAAAGGCTAACTGGCTTGAAAGATCACAAAGACTGCCTAAGGTCATCTCTCCAACCAAGTGT
>NC_031990.1:38247247-38305885 GCF_001879085.1 Nicotiana attenuata
AACCTGTGGTGGGGTAGCAGCATCACTAATACGTGTGATATCAATGTCCCTCGTCTCTTTCCCGGTTTTGTCATAGTGTGGCATGAGAGGAACTTTCACAGCTTTACAGAGAGTTGTGATCAGGCAAGGGAAAGGAAGTGAAGTGGCGTGTTGCTTTGCCCGGATCCCTATTTCTTGGAAAATTAGAGCTCCAACATCTATCTTGATACCCGTCATGATACATGCGATGAGAAGAGCCTTCTCAATGGCTATTTCAGTTTCATTCCGAGTTGGTACCAATCGAGAAGTAACAAAACTGAGCCAGTAGCGACCCTCTCTCGTGAGATTTTCCTTGTACATCTTGTGCCGAGGGTTTATCCAAGCAGGGGTCCCCTTTGCTATCACCGAAGCAATCCACCCACGCTCATTCTCCCTATTTGAAAATTTAGCATTGTACTCAGCTGTGCCCGCTCTCCAGCCAGGGATATACAATTCATTTATGGCGTCACTATTGCAAAACACACTCTGCCCCCGAACAAGGACAGTGTCAACAAAGGTTCTGTTGCGTTTGTGGTGCTTTGTCCTAGAAGCTCTATATGATGCATAACATTCCTGCACAAGGGTTTCATAGTACTCAGTGGGTGGCTCAATGAAGCACTCACATCTCCGTTCTTTTATGTTCTCCAGGATGTGGGGGTACTGGTCTTTCAGCCCGTTCAAGCTCAATTGTTTTTCGGCCAGGATTTTGCGCTTGGTGAGCCCTTGTCTGTATAGTTCCCTGGACCCCTCAACCCCAAATCGGAGGTGGAAGTCTTCGCCACGTTTCCTTCTTTCTTCAGCCTCTAAATTAACTGAGGGCCTGACCTCCTCCTCTTCAGACTGGGAGGGGCTTGGCACATTTTCTTCCGTCCGTGAACGTTTTGCTTGTGATGCCTGGTGACTGGAGGAAGCCCTTTTTTATGCAGAGGCTGAGTGTTTCTTTAGAGCCATATCTGTACAATGATGAAGTATGAGTGACAACATTATCAATACTAAGAAGAAACAGAAGAATTTAAAGGAAAAACTCGAAATGCGACATGATTTACGGTCGCAAAACCACAATACGGACCACAGAATGGTCGCAAATCTGTTAGTCTCAAAGGGTCTTAGTCTGCGGTGGGTTATGCGGTCGCATAACCACTATGCGGAGCGCATAACAATCGCAGAATTTGACTTGCCCAAAACATACATCACAAAATGCAATCGCAAACTCCACCGCAAAGTGGGGAATGCGATCGCAGAACAACCGCAAAATGCATGGCTCTTAACTGGGTGGTTTGTGTCACTCTGAGGTAGCTTTGCGGTCCGCATATCAATTATGCGATCGCAAAGTCATCGCATTTCACCATCTTCATCAGAAGACTTAGGGTTAAGTTTTGCGGCCAAAATGCGGACCGCATTTTGACTTTGCGGGCCGCATATGCCTTCTTCTTCGACATTCAAGAAATCAACTCAACAATGGCGGACCTATTTCCTTCTACCCATTACCCCAAATAGATTTCCAACCCAGAAACGACTATGCTACGAAAAAGAAACAACTATACAAAGCAACATACAATCACACAGTTTTTTAGAACGGGACGAACGAGAATCAACGAGCACACAACAAGGAATCTTGAACAAGAAGATTGGGAAAAAGGGTACATACCAGCGAGTCTTAGTGTACACACAATAGAGATGAGATTTGGTCGCTTGAACGATTCGATTCCTAGCCGTGTGTGTTAGCCTCCGTTGTTTGCTTCCATGTTCGTTTCGTATTTTTCCCTTTTTCTTTGTTTCTTTTGTTCTTTTTTTTTTACCTTTTGTTTGTTTTTGTTTTGTTTTGAGTGAGTTAGAGATGAGAGAATGCGGTCACATACCTGTCGACTTTGCGATTTGTAGGGCACCGCATAACACACTATGCGACCGCATATGTGTTATGCGGTAGGTTCAAATGAGATGCTGAAGAGTCAGAAATGCGGTGCACAATGCGGTCGCATAATTGAAATGCGATCCGCAGAGTGCACAACCCCATCACATTCTGACAACTAATTTTAGCCAAACTCACTGCTTGGGTGTGCGACCAAAATGCGCTCCGCATAATTAAAATGCGACCGCCTTTTTGCAGCAAACTTCACACAGCTATTTTTCTTACCTTTCTCATGCAGTCCCACCATGTGTTGTGATCTTTTGAACCCCCTGCACTCTAACACACACTTTAAATTGCTCAAGTAAATCTATCTATCAAAAATTAAAAATTCAAAGAACAAAAGAGTGTTACCACACATGGGTTGCCTCCCATGAAGCGCTTGATTTAACGTCGCGGCACGACGAAGTTGATGTTCCTTTGTATTCACTCAATGGTCGGACACGGACCATCTTTTAAAGCTAGCTGCTCCACCAAATGCTTTTCTCCATCTGTGCCCAGTTAATGCTTGATGCGTTGGCCATTTACCTTGAAAGTCCGGGACCCATCTTCCGATGCCAGTTCCACAGCTCCATAAGGAGAGACGTTTACCACTTTGAACGGAATGGACCATTTGGATTTTAGCTTGCCCGGAAACAATTTGAGCCTGGAGTTAAAGACCAAGACCAAGTCCCCCGACTTGAACTCCCTTTTCAAGATCTTCTTGTCGTGGACGAACTTCATCTTTTCCTTATACACAGCTGCACTTTCATATGCATGGAAACGGAATTCCTCCATTTCATTGAGTTGTGTCAACCTCAAATTTGCAGCTTCAGCCCAATCCAAGTTCAACCTTTTCGGAGCCCACATGGCTTTGTGTTCCAATTCTACAGGTAGATGACAAGTTTTTCCGAAGACTAACCGATATGGAGAAGTGCCAATATGAGTCTCCACAATGCGTCATCTAGCTTCCTCGACCAGTCTGTCCTGTTTGCATTAACAGTTTTTGCTAGAATGCTCTTGATCTCCCGATTGGTAACCTCAACTTGACCACTAGATTGGGGATGATAAGGTGTGGCCACCTTGTGCTTGACGCCATACTTTTCTAGTAGCCCCGTAAAAGCCTTGTTACAAAAATGAGACCCACCATCACTAAGAATGGCCCTAGGAGTGCCAAACCGAGTGAATATGTTTTTCTTCAAGAAAGCAGTCACACTTCTTGGTTCATTGTTAGGCAAAGCAATTGCTTCAACCCATTTGGAAACATAGTCCACAGCTACCAAGATGTATTTCATCCCACAAGAGCTCACAAATAAACCCAATAAAGTCAATTCCCCACACATCGAAGATTTCTATCTCCATCACAAAGTTCATAGGCATTTCATGCCTCTTGGAGATTGATCCTTGCCTTTGACATTGGTCATAAGCCTTGACTATTTGATTGGCATGATGATAGATTATCGGCCAATAGTAACCACATTCAAGTACCTTGGCCGCCGTTCGATTTTCCCTATGATGACCCCCAACCGGTGAGTCATGGCATGCTTTTAAAATAGGCATAACTTCTTCTTCTAGAAAACATCTTCGGATGATGTTGTCGGCACAAACACGGAACAAGTATGGCTCTTCCCAATAATATTGCGGACAATCTCTCAAGAACTTCTTCTTTTGATAGGACTCCAAACCCTTTAGAATAAGGTCACTCACCACATAGTTAGCAATGTCGGCATACCAAGGAGCAAAAGTGCTAGAAAGTGCCAAGATGTGTTGGCGCCAATTTTGATGACGTCCAAATCCACTACTAAAAAGTAAATGGACACGGTCGCATGCAATATAATTTACCCAACTATGAGTCGGGGTCGAATCCCACGGAGAACAATAAGTAGACGATTACAAATGTAAGAGAATTATCACTTATCGTGCAATGCCAAACATTAAGACTTGGGTTTTTGGAAAATGTTTATACCTAAATGTGAAAATGTAAACTAACCTAGAAAGCAAGTAAAATGATCAATGGCTGTAAGTATGAATGCATCGGGAATTACACTCAAGTAATGATCCAATGTATTTCATGATTTTACAAATATGAGCGAGTTTATGTTAATTAGCCACGGATAATAATTCTTAATTAGCTTCTTTCGAAGACTAACAAGACTTCCTAATTGAATTATCCCTAAAACAATTAGAAGATTAAGCACACCCGGAATGGCTACAAGTAGTTCAATCCTATCCCTAGGTAGAATCTATAAAATGAGGGTTAACGCCTCAAGTTCTTGTTAATTAATCTTTCCCAACCCCAAATTATCTTTTCCAAAATTAATTCGGAGTTAATGGGCGAGTCCTAGGGTTAGCTAATCCCTTTGGAAACATTAAAGAACAAGAATAATTAAAATAACAATAACTCACTTCATAAATAAATAAAAATTATTTAATACATAAGCACAACAAGGTATTTAATCCACACTTTAAACATGAATATTTCCATAAACAAGATTTAAGTGTTGAATAAAATACTACACACTTAGATATACAATACAAAGCAAGGAAATGAAGAAAGCAACATAAATGGGTAAGAAATTCTCAACCAAAAGCTTCAATCTTCAAGACCAAAGTGTGTGTGCAAAGCCCTAGCTTCCAAAACTTGTTCTCTCTAGCCCTATGAACTGAAAATAAGCCAAAAATATGCCAAAGATCTGTTTGGTCGTGTATAAAAATGGTTTGGGGATAAAAAATGTGAAATTCCAGATTTGCCCAAGCCTGAGAATCGATCTTCGCATTTGCGAACAAAAGTTCGCAATTACCAACTCTGCCTGTGCTGCTTCACTTCGCATTTGCGATGATACCTTCGCATTTGCGAAGGTTGACTTTTCCAGTTGACTTCGCATTTGCGAAGTCCTCTTCGCATTTGCGAAGACTGCCTGTTTTGCATTACTTCGCAATTCCCATGAATCTGCTCGCAATTACCACACCTGAATCTTCGCATTTCCCGTGTTTTGGTCGCAATTGCGACCACTGAGTGCATTGCCCAGATTTTTCTCTCTTTTTAGCTTCTTTTGACTTGTCTTCACTTGGTTTCTTCACCATTACTTCTGAATCACATTCACCCTGTAAAATAAAAATAAATGACATTAAATACATGATTTTATCACTCAAACATAGCAAAAATATAGGTTTAAAGACAAGATAAGTTGGTAAAATACCAACTTATCAAGTTTCCCGGGGACTCATGAGTAAAGCCAGGTTCGATAGGCATACTAGGCCATCAGAGGTACCCCGACTATCCGGATACAATTTCAGCGTCGATGTCTCAAGCATCGTGTCAGCTATAGGCAGAATCAAAGATACCAGGTGGCCAAAACCCATACTGTCGGACCCTTCACAAAGGAACCCTAACTTGGTATGCAAGTATTATGGCACTCACAATCATATGACTGAGGATTGCATACAAATTCGAGAAGAGGTAGCCAGACTAATCAGCGAAGGGCATCTTCGAGAATTCCTCAGCGACCAAGCCAAAAACCACCTTTGAGAAAGAGAGGCGAAGAGGAAGAACGAACCAGAAGAACTGCAGCACGTCATCCACATGATCATCGGAGGGATCGACGCCCCATAGGGACCCATTGTCAAGCGAACAAAAATATCCATCACTAGAGAAAAACTAACTCGGAGTTACGTACCAGAGGATGCTCTCGCATTCAGCGAAGAGGACATCGAGGCCTTGTCTCAGCCTCATAATGACACACTGCTATTTTCTTTTATTTTGGATAAATTTCAAATCAAACGTGTGCTCGTGGATCCAGGTAGCTCGGCCAACATAATCAGGTTGAGGGTGGTGGAGCAGCTAGGACTGCTCGACCAGATCATACCCGTCTCCCGAGTCCTCAATAGATTCAACATGGCGAGCGAGATGACGAAAGGGGAGATCATCCTCCCGGTCAATGTGGCCGGTACAATCCAAGATACCAAATTTCATGTCATCGAATGTGACATGAGATACAACGCCTTACTTGGAAGGCCATGGATACACAATATGATGATAGTGCCTTCAACTCTTCATCAAGTGATGAAATTTCCAACCAAGGACAGAATAAAAGCAGTGTACGGGGAGCAGCATGCAGCAAAGGAGATGTTCGCAGTGCATGACATGGCACTAATATCGACGCCCTCTACTGCGAAGGAGCATTTAGACAAACAAATAGCCAAATAGCAACCGCAACTGACATTCTCGGCTACACCCCAATGGGTGAATAAGGGACCGTACCGCGTCCTCGCGGCGACCGATTGAAACACATCGAGGCTCAAATGCTATCATTGCTGAGGTACGACCCTCTCCTTTTTCATTTTCATTTTATACTGACTTATTCCAGGCACTCAATTGAAAGGAATCGAAGCACCCTCAGCTCGAAGACCTTGGGTTTTAAAGCATGCGTTGCGCTCTTTTTCCCTTAGACTAGGTTTTTATCCTGAACGGGTTTTTCCAACGAGGTTTTTAACGAGGCAACAACTATATGCTACCTAAGGAAAACTCATCAAGTATTCAAGGTTTCTCTTCAATCAACCTCCAATACTGGGGGGCATCACCCCAGGAGGTCACCCCTCGGAAGAAATCAAACTATGCCTAGGAGGACCCCGATAGGAGAATGTTGTATTGGGCCAAACGGTCAAATGAACCGTGTGCATGTAGAATAATCGAGCCTCTAAAAACAGAAAACATGTATGCATGTATCAAGTAATTAAGGAAGCCTCTTTGTTTATCAACACTAGTTCACTACTGTCACGCAAAATGGCCCAAGAGCAAAAAACTCTCGAACAGTCAGCTCATCGAGCTATCAAAAAGTTAGAATTCGCAAGACCTTGATCAGGCAAACTTCAAGCTCGTACGCCCTCACTGAGGCAACGTCAAATCCGTAAGCCCTCAAGAAGGTGTGCCCAAACTTATAAGACCTTAAACAAGGCATAACCCCCGATATTAAGGTCAAGGCTATATATTCGAACTTGTAAGACGCCTAAAAAGGCATACCCTCGATATAGACGCCGAGATCACCACACACGGGGACTAAAGTCTACGGCCAAACAAAAGGCTACGACCAAGCAAAAGGTTACGACCGAATTAACGCGGCTCGGAGATGTCCGACTGCCACTATAAAACAAAAGGCCTCCAAATACTTCGAGAATACCTCAAAAAGAACCCGTTAATCAGGCTACCCTTGGCATAAGCAAAGGAGCTTCGATAATATCAGCTCCGAATAATAAAAAGGCTTCGAAAACAGTCAGCCTTCGATCAAAAGGTTTCGAAAACTCAACCTTCGAGCGAGCTTCCCGAGGTACTCAGCTATCGTCACATATCGACTCATAATCGAGGTTCTCGTTTGAGCCGTCGAAGAGTCAGATGAACATAAAACATGCCAAGGCATAATCAAAACTTCAAAAGTCATTAGCCAAAATGAGGGAAAACTATAGCCATATTAGAGGTCGCATCGTCCCAATCTAAAACGAGCCTAAGGGCCGATGCGTAAGAGCCTAAGAGCCAGCCCAAAGAGCCTAAGGGCCAATGCGTATGAGCGTAAGAGCCAGCCCAAAGAGCCTAAGGGCCAATACATAAGAGCCTAAGAGCCAGCCCAAAAAGCCTAAGGGCCAACATGTTGAAAACCTAAGGGTCGACGAGCCTGAGTCAAAACTTGATTCGAGGACCAAGCTTTGAATGGTAAACTATTATCAATTGTTCATCAAATACAACCTAAGGATTCTTATCTAGAAATCCAACAAATCGGACTGATTGTCAACAGGCATCGAAACTCGAAGCATAAACAAGAACGCAAGTAAGTGGGAATTTATATAAAGGAAAAACCAAAGGGTTCCTTTTTTATTATAAATAGTGGTACAAAGATACATTTACAAACACTCCCACGGGGAGCCCGATATAAAGAACAAGAAAGAAAAACCTAGTCTGCCCTCGGGAATTTAGCCTCTCCCCTCGGGGACTATGTCTCAATCAGCTCCCTTGGGACCAACTCCGCATCGGCCTCCACCTCGCTGTCTTCGATATCGGAAATGAGGAACCTGGTGTCGAACTCATCCGCCTTTTCCTGCTCTATCTCCTCCGAGATATCGAAGCCCTTGCCATGAATCTCCTCGAGAGTTTCCCTCCGGGATCTGCATCGAACGTATTTGTTGCTCCTCTTCTCTCGATCGAAAGCCTCCCTCAACTTCGTACAAGCTTCAACAACATCTTTCAGATAGACGGCCACCTTCTTATTGGCTTTTGCCCAGATCTCTTCGGCTTCGGCCCGAGCATCCACAACCTTGGCCTTCATTTCCAAAAGATCTATTTCAAGTTTTGCAATCCTGCTGGTCTGGACCAAGTTGTTTTCTCGAGCATTATGAAGTTGTATCTCAAGGGTGGAGGCCTTGGCCAAAACATTCCTTTTGGCCGCAACATGAGCATCTATCCGTGTCCTCAATTTGTTGCATTTAGAATTTGCCTGGTTGGCTTCACCCCGAAGGCGTTCCAACGCCTCAGCCTTTTCCTGCAACTGAGATATCGAAACTTTAGCTCCCCAAATCGGGAGAAGGAGCCTGTATTTCTTTAAAGCAAGGGTTACCTGTCTCTCGAGCTTGCCTTCATAATCACAACATCGATTCAACTCCGATCGAAGATGTATCAGCTCTATTGCCTTCTTGTCACAAAAATGCCTGAGAGATCTCTCCCTATTCTAAGCTTTACGCAACTTTCCTCACAGCGAAGCAGCTCAGACTTGAGCTTATCAAAGGCCTATGAGAAAGAAGGTTTGGTCAAAAATGAGAAAACATGGAGTTGGAAAAGCAACAATAAACTCAAAACGCCCCATAGAGCAGAGCTACTGAGCTTCCTCGAAGGTCGATTTCGCATCTACCGGCTTGGTCTCATTGGCTCTGATAGAGCAACCCGAGATGCCCTGTCCGGGTGGGGACATGACAAAATCCATCTCCCTCAGGGTACATCTCGTCGCCCGAGGGCCAGCTGCCAAATCAAGTAATGAAGGGCCTTCGCTCCTCCTCTCTTGTGGAACCTTTCCCTCGAGATTGAGGGCTTCGAGCTCAGCAGGCTCAGCAATCTCGGGAGGCCTCCTGGTTTGGGCTGTCATTATTAAATCATCCTCGCCAGATACGCTGATGTCCTCAGAGCTACCAATATAGATGAGATCTTCGTCAGCGGCAACGCACTCCTCAAGCCTCCAAAGGGATCCTGCCTTGCTATGAGAATCCTCGTCCTTCAAGGATCTTTTTCTCTTATTATCCTTCCTTGATTCGGAAGTGGAAAGTCCTTCATCCTCATTTTAGGGAGACGGTCTCACTTCGAAAAACTCACTGATGCCTGCAAACAAATAAATTTGCTTACGTAAAGGAAGTTACCCTTCGAGAGAAGGACTAAAATGCACATACCATGATGTTTAGCCTCCCATTTTCCCTTCGACAAATCTCGCCACTTACGCTCGTCATGAGTCGAAGAGGATGCCGGTTTACGGGCCCGGCCCATAAGATCGGGCACCTCATTTTGCATCCACGGGGTCGCTGCGGAAAACGAAAGAAACGTCCTTACAAAACTTGGCCCCACCAAGAACAAAAGTGATAAAGTTTGGTATATAACTTGCGCTTGAAATTACATTTTTCTGGGAACGACAGGAACTCCGCGGGAATAATATCGACAGTCCTCACTCATCAAATCGACTTATCCACCCTCGTTCCTTGTCCTCTTCATCATTAGTGATAAAAGGCTTGGTGGATCAACGTTGTAGCGTAATTAGACCTCGATAAGGGAAAGGCTGGTACAACCTGAAGTGGCTGAGAGTCAACTCGAGTTCAGCCTTCTCAGCGAAAAATCTCATCATCAACACAATCTGCCAGAAAGTCGGATGAATTTGTACCAAAGTAACCTGACATCTTCGACAGAATTCGAGCACGAGTCGGTCGAGGGGACCTAACGTAAAGGGGTACGTGTACACAGTCAGAAACCCCTCTATGTGGGTCATAATATCCTCTTCTCGGGAGGGTATCTATAGCCTCACCTATTCTCCCCATCCTCAGTCTCTCCTCATGGCCTCAAGATGCCTCTCTTCTATTGAGAAAATGAACCTTGGTACATTTTCTCGATGACCTGGAACATCAAGAGGTTTCTCTATCGCAAAATCTCTCATCGTGATGACACAGTTCGAAGTCGGCTCGCCAAACGCCGGTGTGTGCCACCATCCGGGCGAGAGGCAGAGGTGGGACTTCCTTCTTTCTGATGAGCGGATTCGGGCATGGTATCCATGGTTCTTTCAGGGCAAGAAAGGGAAGATGGAAATTCAGGCAAAATCTTTGATCTGAAACAACACTAAGACTGGCGCAGAAAGAGGAACTCTACAAAGAAAGTTAGTTGCAGAAAGTGGAAAAGCCTTCAACGAAAGGAAAACAGACATATATAAGAAGGGCGACGACTATTCATTAACTTTGATAGCCAATCAGCTCTGGCAAAGCACTTATGACCTTTTGGAAAAATATACCGACGGGGCCACTTCGGTCAATTCACAGTCATATTGCGAGAATGATGCCATCGCACGATGTTCGAGGGATCGAGGAGTTAAATAGATTCCTTACCAACCTGATGGCGGGAAGGCGTGCGACCAAAACCGGAACAAACCGACCTCAAGGGTCTCTGTCATCCCGAGACCTAGCTCAAAGGAGTTAAGTTCGAGGTCGAGGCCTGGCTTTGACATGAACACAAAGGCAAAACTTTGAAGACATAAGAAAAGTCCTTTCCATTCCAAGAATACATTTACAAAGTGCATCTACAAGGTGCATTTGCAAAAATGTATTTACAAATCTACCGGAGCTGCCCCGCTAAGGCATCCCTTCGCTCGATCTGCAAGTGCCAAGTCAAGATAATGAACACCGAATTATGGAAACAAAATATAAGCTCGTGATTATCGATCTACCTGCTCGACAAAGTTGGCCCGCTCTTGAAGCATTTTCTCCGAACCCGCCCGAAGGCTGTTCAGTTCCTCTTCCCTGCGGGCGTATTGAGCCTTTAGTTCATTTGACTCCGAAGTGAGCTTCACGAACTCACCTTCACGAAGAGTCAATTCAGCTCGTAACTTTGAGAAGGCCTGGTCATACAGCATCATGGCCTATAACATGAAAGGAAGTAGCTAGGCGAGCGAAGATCAAAACTTAAGGCAAAGTTTATGTCAAAAATCACCTATTTTTGAAGTTTCGCAGCTTCCTCAAGAATAACTGGAGCATCGAGATTGGTATCCTCTTCAACACCAACAATGAAATCTCCAAATGCATCGTCCCCTTCTCGGGGTGTCCCCGCATCAGGAGTCCTCCTGTTCTGCGCATCCCGTATTTGCTCTTGGGAAAACGATGGGCCTGATTGAAGACCACCTATGACGTCAACCTCTATCGAGGCTTTCTCTCGCCCTCAAAGGGCTTCAAAGTAGGATCCTCCAGGTGCGCCAACCATATACTCGTCGGCACGAGTTGTATCCCGTTCAACGGTCGATTCGGGGACTGCACCCAAATCCTCCTCGAGAGGCTTCTCTATATAAGGTGGGACGGCATCGACCACGTGTGACTCGACCGCCTTCTCTCCGGCAACCTCCGAAGCGTCAGCGCTTTGCCTTGCCTTGTGTACCAGCAGGCAGCTGTCATCATCTTCCCCTTCGGCACGAAGACTCTCAGCAGCTGCTGAAGTTAGGACCGTTACGTCGGTCTTGGGTTTTCGAGCCTTAGCTCTCTTTGGTTTCGGGGACTCCACCGGTGTCTCCTTCTTTCTCTTTCGGTCCTTGGCAGATTTTTGTATCTCCTCTTCGCTAGGAGGACGCGACCTCATTGAAATGGCTTCCTCAAGACCTGCGCAAGAGTAAAATATGGAAACATCGCAAAAAAATCCATGCATAAGGAATTAGATGTGACAACAGTAAGGACGTACAATGATTTTTAGCCTCCTATCGAGCTTTGGCCAAATCGCGCCAAACGCGCTTATCGTATGGGGAGGTAGAATCTCAAAGTCTGACCCAGCTCGGGAGGTCCTTGACCACGCCGGGGAACCACACGGTGGCTACGCGACCAGACGAGAACCAATTCAAGGAGAAAAAGGAGGGAGTTCGTTCGAAAGAAGAAAAGAAGACATTCGTGTGTTAAAGCATGCTCGGTATAATGACACTTACGATTCATATTCCATTCCTCAGGGAATGGCATCTTCTCAGCAGGGATAAGGTCCGAGGTTCTAACTCGAATGAAGCGGCTCATCCATTCCCGGTCTTTATCTTCGTCAATATTAGCAAAAGATGCCCTGGCAGACCGATGCCGCAGCTTGATTAAGCCCCCTCGATAGAGGCGGGGACTGTACAATCTGATCAGATAAACGAGGGTGAAAGGCATCCCCTCGATGATGTTCGAGAAATGTCTAATCAAATAGACAATTCCCCAAAAAGAAGGGTAAATTTGACAAAGTGCCACTCGGTATTCTCGGCAAAAATCGAGGATCACCGGGTCTATTGATGGAGAAGAAGAATCTACTGGACCTATAGTAAAAGGATACGCATACACACTGAGGAAACCAGGTTTATATGTAGTTACGTCCTCTTCCGAAGAAGGGATCTCAACATGGACCTCCCTTCCCCAATGGCAGTCTGTTTTCACCTTCTCTATGTTAGTTATTAAACTAACATACCGAGACATGGGCTCGCATCGGCCCGGTGTCGAAGAGGGTTTGTCGACTTTGAAATCGGATGATGTATCGAAGGACCCAAGGACACACTCCTCAACATTGGGAGGCACTACTTTTTTGCTCTTAGACGAGCGTGATGAAGAAGAGGCTTCCCCCTTTTGGGGTACCGTCTTAGAGGTTTTAGCCATGGTAATAAAGAAGTTTCAAAGCAATGTGGTGAAAAAGTAAGCGTAGAAGAAGAGTGAACACAGGAAAACTGTTAACACAAATTTTAAAGATCTGAAGATGTTTCAAATGTTTGAAAGAGAGGGAATTGGAGTATTTATAAGTAAGATGGAGGAGTTGAAAGGGAGACCAATAGCTGTTTGTGGGCTTTTCGAGAACTGTGATGACAAGACCTTTGTACAACTTTTGCTGCCACACCAATTAATGATCTCACGTGGCTGACGTCATGATGGGGATATCGGAGAGGTAAGAACCCAGGGTCGTTTCTTATTATTTCATTCTAAGAAATGCGGGGACTATTTGTATGTAGCCAAAATTGGAGAATACGACTTTGAGGCTACTGTGCCACTTCACGCCCAGCCTCGAGGGGCTCGAAGTGGAACTTAAGGGCGGACTCCGAATGGCTCCCCTCGAAGGGCACATCGAAGGTCGATCTCGGAGCGGCACGAGTCGGTGGTCGTCAGGGAAAGGCGGGAAACCCCCGAGGGCGCACGATGAGGACTAACAGGGTCTGCAAGAATAGTACACATCCACATTGAGCCGTTATACAGCTGTACTAGTAGCATTTATTCGTCATTTATTAGACTTGTACTATGTTGGGATTCACCCCTCCTATATAGAGGGGACCTTTGTCATTTTGTAAGGCACCTTGATATTTAATATAACACAACATTCTCTGCTCTCTTTGCTAACACGATTGTTCTATACATTTATTGCTTATTTTTACATTGTTCATTCGTTGTTCCTCATTTGTTGCTCATTATTAATCATAAAAGGCCATCTTTAAGGCCCTCATTATCATTTATTCTTTGTTAATAGTTCATCGTTATTAACCCCATCTTGACCACGAGGTCTCGCTCCAGCCAGCTCGAGGTCCAGCTTTGTGACCCTATTGGTTTGCACATCTTATTCTCTTTACTTATACCTATCATCTATTGCTTAACAACTAGTATTAAAATAAATCACGTATTTTTAGAACCATAAAATCAAATATAGTTGTAGTTACCATTTTCAAGGTAAACACACATTGACATATAGGCATAGAGATGTACTTTCATCATGCAATCTGATTCAAATTTCTTATTGTGGAAGAAAGTTTTCGAAAAAAATCATAGTTTTCAAACATACCCATATTTTGGTGATTTTTTTGTGAGAAGAACTGAGTTTTACTATCATCTTTGAAAAAGGCATAATTATTTTTCCGGAACTATGAACGAGCTAAACATTTTATTGTTGAGTTATTTCTGGTGTTACTTGCATTATATTATTATGCATTGTTGCTGGTTATTGGCGTTGTATGCTTACCTTTGTTCCAGTTAGTCACTACTTTCAACCTAAGGTTAGGTTTGTTGCTTATTTAGTACATGGGGTCGGTTGTACTCATACTCCACTTCTGCACCTTGCGTGCAAATTTTGGATGGTGATGATGTTGTGTATGGCGGGAGCTGATATTGAAGATGTACCTGGGATCTAGTCATAATTGCCTCTTGTTCATGGTAGCTTCAGAATATTTAATTTGTTCATGCAAATTCTTGTCTTAAAAGCTCATGATTTGTACTACCAGTCCTTGGGGAGTGTATTAGAGTCAGTTAAATATTAATTGAATCGAATTGTTGTTATTTGGCTTACCTAGCGGGTGAGGTTAGGTGTTATCACGACTAGTTAGATTTTGGGTCGTGACAAGATTCCTGGAGATAGATGGTTTGAGAAAAACTGGCTTTGTAAATTAACAACTATCCAGCATTAGGAACCTCGTGATATTGAATCCATGGAAGCTTCTCTACTAGATGATACGCTCAAAATACACTTAAATAAATAGTGTAAGGCGGTCGGTGTCATATATAATAACCCAACAAGGTTGGGGTCAAATCCCACTGGGAATAGGTGTGAAAAGGTTACTTGAATAGTGTGAAACTTGACTCAAGTCATAATTCTACTCCTTTAGCTTCATAAGAGAATGATGTAATTGTGAATTAACAAGATAACTATTTTGTTTTGAGAATGTAATTAATTTAATTAAGGAAACCAAGGTTGTGTCCCCATCAATGGAATGTAATGCTATCAGTGTTAATTTGATATATTTTCTAATGGAAGGTCCTTTGATATGCAAATGGTTTTTAAGTGACTATCCAATATTTCCCAATAGTTGGGTAATATTTTCTCTTTATGGTTTTTCCAAATATAAAAGAGTTGCAATTAAGAACAACCAATTTATGCGAAGTAGAACCCACTTATTCCTAAGCGACTCTATTAAACAAGGTTTAAAACCTTGAGTTTTTGATATTCAATTCTACCAAACCCTAACCCACTTTTCCAAGTAAAGATAGAGTAAAATGGAATTAGTCAATGTTTGCAACCACCAACAATAAATGAAGCATAAGAAATGAATAAATATGAACCAACCATTATATATATATATATATATATATATATATATATATATATATATATATATTCAATGTTAAACACCTATTAACATTACACCCATTTAGGACCCACAACCTCAGTATTTAAAACTAGCTACTCATACTAGAATCCAAGAAGAAAGCAATAAATAAAGTCATAAAGCTTAGAAAGATATAAGATTCTCTCTTCAAAAGCTTCATAATAATGGTGTATTCAATTCCTTCAATGTAGCTTCTTTTTCAGACAAGATGTCCCACAAAAACCCTAGTAAATCTATTTATAATGGGATAAAAGTTGGTGTGAAATTAAGACAAAAATACCCTTGCAGATCACATTTGCGACCGCAGAATGGGTCGCAGATCATGTATGCGGTCTGACGGAATGCTAAGTCGCCGCATAATTTCACACCCAGTTGCACATGTGTCCATCGCAGATCTGTTATGCGGTCCGCATATTGATAACGCGACCATAGACTGCGTCGCAAAAGTGCTCTCACATAATCTTCTCTTGCGTTTGATCATTATGCGGTCCGCAAAAGCGTTGTGCGACCGCATAATATCCCGCATATTCATCTCTTCAAGAGCTGGAACAACAACTTCAGTCTGTGGTTGGTTTGCGGCCCGCATATCACTTCTGCGGTCGCAGACCTGTCGCATTTCTGTCCTTCTATGGGTTTTTGTCTTCCTTTCCGTGTTCTTGGTTCTTCAAGTCTCCTACACTGCAAAACACCAAAACTTCGCAAGAAATAATAAAAAATCTTTAAAAGAGTAGCTAAAGTTTATGTAATTAGTATCAAAAGTGCCAAAATTCTACGGCAAATCAACACCCCCAACTTAGACTCTTGCTTGTCCTCAAGCAACTAAAACAAAATTAACTTATCATACACTACTCGACAGATCACAAAACAGCAAGAACTGTAGATGGTGCTGACTTGTCAGCTAACAAGCATGTAACTTCTTTTATTCACCCTTCGTTGAAGACAACGACCATATAGCAATTCGACTAATCAACTTGTAAACTTCGAGCCTCAAGCAAAATGACAGAATGCTGCCCACAGCTAAGTGTGCACTTGTATCCTACTTCAAGAACCTATCTTCTGCTAAATCTTGCAATTCATGCGTGCTCACGACAAAGAAAATCTCCAAATCACAACTATGTACAAGGGATACATCACATACTCTTGCACTCAGAAAGAAAGCTAAATGCTACAAGTATCAGTCCATATGCTTGCCCTTATTTTTACTTGCTGCTATCTCAGGAATAATTGGTTGTAGATCAGCAAGGACTTTTCGTGGGTTGTAGTGTAGGTTTCGGGACGGGTTGGAAAAATATTTGGGAATGTAGTGGCTATACCCTCCTTGAACTCTACATACACTTTGCTTCTTTACCACATAGCACCTATTGACCTCGGGTTACCGACATAGAACCACCTCAAAGTATTTCTTTAGTTTTCACAAGACTCCACTCCATTTTTTTTTCTTTATGTATATAGACAAATGTTTTTCTTTTGTTTTTCCTTTGGAGCTTGAGTATCTTCATATGTATAACTTTGAGGTTTTTCTTTTCCTCTACACATAGTAGGCAACCTTACCAATTTCCACTTAACAACTGCAACCCCAACTTAGGCTTTTAGCCTCATTCTTAATCGTTCAAGGAAGGATAGGTTCAAAAGAGGGAATTATTTCACAAAGGGGTAAAGGTTTGTAATGTGGTAGCCAAATAAAAGGTTAAAGGCTCAACGGGGGTAACTAGGGTAATTGATGTACCAGGGAGGTCAATTTGGACAAAATTAGCTAGCAATCACAAAGAGAGCCTAAGATCATTTTAGCACCCAATCATTAACCCGAGAGTTGCATTAAGAAACCAACCGGGCAAGTTCTAGTCATCACAAGCTAGCATATGCATTATTTATTCAAATGCTCATTCACTCAACTGTTCGACTGAGCATAATTTTAGCCCTCAAGTGAATGCAAGGAAACTCAAAGCTTCATCACATGATATTTGTGATTTTAAGTAAGCATAAAGTCAGAGAGCGAGCCTCGAGTTCACAAGAATGACTAATTGTTTATTTACAAAATTAGAAGGGTGCAATTTATTCAACAAATACTTATCACATGCTTGAAACTAGAACAACAACACCAAACAAGTCAAAATGTTTTGTGCTACCGCCATGGTTCTACTATTACACCCTTGGAAAAGAACCCGACGAAGTAAAACCAAGGGAAATTCATTGCTATCTACAAATCCACACTATTAAAGTAAAGAGTTTATATACAAGTTTCACATAAAAAATTTGACTACCCCAACCCTAACAAAAAAGCATGCATTGTCCAATGCATTGAGAAAGTAAGAGTAAAGTTTAGGGGATTCCTGGGGCGCGCTAGGTGCTAGGAGGGGCTGGAATAACCGAGGCAGCTGTGGGGTCAGATGCTAGCACTGTGGAAGCAGCAGGTGGATCCTCTGACTAGACAGTGGATGGAGCATCTAAAGTGGCCGTGGGGCTGGAGGACGACACTATTGAAGCAGCGGGTGGAACCTCAGATTGTTCAGCAGTGACTGGGACCTACATAGGAAGCTCTGCCAGTTGCAAAGCTGGGTCTTGGACCTGGGAGCTGCTACCCTTACCAAATGATGACTATGTGGTCGAAGGAGTGTCTTTGGCGACCATATCTGCAAAGGAATGTGCAATAGTTGTCTGCATATCAGCTTTATCCTCATCCGGTGTCTCTGTAGACACAACAATCTTCTTGCCTCTGTTGTCCAGCTGACCCTTATCCTCCTCAAGTAACCCTTCCTCATCAGTTTCCTCTTCATCAATTTGCTCCTCAAACTCCTTAGATTCCTCTTCCCAATGATCGTCTATGTGCACAACAGGGCCCGAAGCCTGCGAAGCCTTAGTACCATGGCTCACCTCAGGGCCACCTCAACTGACGTGAGGTTGTTGAAGTCAAGGCCAAGGCTAGGAATTCGGGAGGTACCAGTTCCCTGCTCCCCTGCCTCCGGAAGAAGAGAGGTAAAATCAAACTCCAGGTTTTACATTTTAAGCAACTCTGACTTTAGCCCAGCTACCTCCTTCTTAAGTTGAGGCATGTCCCCAACTTCGCCTCGCTCAACCCTCTCAAGGCGCACTTCAAAGTGCTTGAGTCGATCCTCATAAGATAGATGCAGTTTTTGAAGATCAATGACTGTGGTTTGGATAGGGGCCAATGCTTGCCAGATGAGATATGGAAGTTCTTTCAGTAATTTTTCTACTTTGGCATATGCATGTTGTGCCAGTAGACCAAGCTTTGAGAGTGAAGGTGATAACTAGAGATTTTGACGTGTTTCATGCTCCTTCTTGCTTACGCTTTGATTATAAATTCTTACAAAATAGTCCCAAAAGGCTCATAAGTTGTGCTTGATTGCAGGTTTGAGCAACAAAGTGATGACATGAAAATTATCTCAAAAGAAGTGAAACCTGCACAAGTATCAAAGACAAGACAACTCAGGACAAACAAGCCTAGTGTGGTCCTCACTAGGGAGATTCAGAGACTGGATTTTAAGGCTTCAAAGTAGTGCGGCCGCAGTAGATATTGTGCGGCCCGCACTGAAGCCACCGTGGCCGCACCAACATTTTATGCGGCCCGCGGAAGCAAACTTCAGAGAGATGTCAAGTGCCAAGGTTAAAGCCTGTGCGGTCTGCGGTCGTGTTTGTGCAGACCGCGCTAGATGCCTCCGCAGCCACAGTCCATTCTGTGCGGTCCGCGGAGCCTGGGTTCAGAGAGTTGATTTTTCAGATTCAAGAGCCTAGTGCGGCCGCGCACCATTTTGTGCGGTCCGCACTGACCCCGCAGGGGCATTTTTGTCCAGTTTTTCCAGCTTAGTATAAATAGAATATTTTTTCATTTTTAGGGTATCAGCTATTATCAGATATTAGAATACTATAGCAGAGCTCGTGAGACAATATTTCTTAGCCATTTTTGGCACCTTTACGTAGTTTTTATCATTGAAACTTTGTATTTACTTTAGTAATTAATTAACATGTCTTTCTGTTCATCTATTTCTCTAATTTTATCTTCAAACATGAGTAACTAAACCCATTAGCTAGGGTTATGGCTCAACCCTAGTGTGGGTAATTGATGGGTGTTGTGATTTAAGGTTAGATTGATTATGGGTGTTTGTTATTTGGGTCAATTTTATGGTTTAATTTATGAATTAGTGGTTGCAAACACTAGTTTGTGCTAAGTTGACCTAGAGTCTTCTTGAGAAAGAGAGCCTAAGTCTCCAAAATTGACTCAACAAGGAATTGGGATAGACTCAAGAGATTTGATAGTCTCAATTAAAGGGTTAAACCTCGAGAGAGTAATTACCCGACTTGAACCCTAGTTGCTTGGGCAATTATGCATACCCAATTGGTCTTGAGAGAGTCAATTGGGAAAAACCACTATTTCTACCGAGAGGTGTAGAGTGGGTAGCATTGAGCAACAATTATAACATATTTCCCCAATCATGTCAATCGTGCCTTAGATGCAATTACCCGTCAATTAGCCACCTAGGTGAAGGTCACTACCCTAGTGCCTTTTTAAACCATTAGATACAACGTGTAGCAATTCTCGTTTAACATAATCTAGCTGCAGTTATAATTAGTAGTTGATAATAGTAGAATATAAAGAAAAGACCAAAAATGATTGGAAGTGATATTTGGAACAATTACACAACTCCACTCTAGATAGATACTCAACTCCCTTCCTAGCTCCCTGTGGAAATCGATCCCGACCCACAAATCGGCTAAAAGCTATTGCGACCCTCTCTTCCTACTTTTTAGTAGTGCGGAGTAGGCAGAGATCAACAGGAAATGAGGCAAGTAGTAGTGCAGTGGTTGGTCTAGGAGTGGATGTCGAAGTGGCTGGTACGGAATGAGTGTCTGACGACGCATCGGGTGCTGCTGAGGCTGGAGGAGGAGTGAATGAAGGCTCTGTCGGACTGTCAACCACTATATCTGCAGCATTATTTATCCGGGTGATGTCGATATCATGAACAACTTTTGCTATGATATCATGTTTGGGATAGGAGGAACCGTTACAGCTTTATACAAGGCATGGATTAGGCATGGAAAAGTGAGCGAAGTTGTTGTCTGGTTCGCCCGAATCCCAATCTCACGGTATATAATCTATCTCACATCAACCTTGATGCCCGTTATGATGTATGCAATGAGGATTGCCTTCACGATGCTTATATTTGTTTCATTCCATGAGGGCATTGGATGGAAATACACAAAACTTAGCCAGTACCGACCTTCTTGGGTAAGATCCCTCGTGTAGATCATTTGACGTGGTGCAATCCAGGTGGAGTTCCCTTGGCTATGACAGAGGCTACCAAAGCACGCTTGGATTCCTTGTTTTTATTCTTTTCGTCATATTCTGTGGTGCCTGGCTCCCAATCCTCGAAGTATACATCATTGATTGATCCTGTATCACAGAGGACATCAACTCAGCGTACTACAACAGATTCTGGGAACCTACGGTTTCGCTTTTGTTCTGCGTTCCTGGATTCAGCATAGGCAGCATAGAATTCCCTCTCGTTGTACTCTCCTGGGACCTGACTGAAGGACTCCCACCCCCTCTTTTTGATGTTTTCTAGTACATGGGGATAGAATTCTTTTAAGTTGTTCAAGATTAGCTTCTTCTCTTCAAGGATTTTTCTCTTTCCTAAGCCTTCACTGACAGGGTCTGAGAGTCGAGCAGCCCGGTGAAGGCCTTGTGGCAAAAGTGAGAACCACCATCACTAAGGATGGCCCTGGGGTACCAAACCGCATAAATATGTTCTTCTTTAAAAAAGCGGTTACACTCTTTGCCTCATTGTTGTGCAAGGCGATTTCCTCGACCCATTTGGAGACATAGTCCACAGCCACCAAGATATATGTCATGCCATAAGAGCTCATGAAGGGACCCGTGAAGTGTATCCCCCACACATCAAAGATCTCAACCTCCATTACAAAGTTTATAGGCAGTTCATGTCTTCTAGAAATTGACCCTTGTCTTTGACATTGATCACATGCCTTGACCATTTGATTTGCGTCTTGGTAGATCGATGGCCAATAGTAGCCACATTCATGCACTTTTGCCGCAGTACGGTTTCCACCATGATGGCCCCCAACTGGGGAGTCATGACATGCTTTAAGAACTAGCATTACCACATCACTGCCGAATGATGTTGTCAGCACATATACGGAAAAAAAAAGGGTTCCTCTCAATATTATTGCCTACATTCTCGCAAGAACTTTTTCTTTTGATAAGCTTCCAATCCATCGTGAATAAGGTCACTAACCAAAAAGGTATCCCTACCTCTTCAAGCCTAGATAGGTGATCCGCAACTTGATTCTCTATCCCTTTTCGATCCTTGACTTCAATGTCAAACTTTTGTAATAAAAGGACCCACCTAATCAATCTTGGCTTAGCATCCTTCTACGCCATAAGATAGCGGAGAACAACGTGATCGGTGTAGACTATCACTTTGGACCCCAACAAATAGGCCCAAAATTTTTCAAAAGCATAGACAATGGCAAACAGTTCTTTCTCAGTCATAGTGTAATTCATTTGTACACCATTGAGTGTCTTTCTTGCATTGTAGACATGATGAAGGATCTTGTTATTTCGTTGACCAAGTACCACCCCAATACCTACCACTGACGTCACACATGAGTTCAAATGGAAGGGACTAATCAGGTGTGACAATTATAGGTGACGTGGTGAACTTTGCTTTCAATTCCTCAAAATCCTTGAGACACTTCTCATAAAATTCGAACTTTGCATCTTTTTCCAGGAGCTTGCACATAGGATTTGCAATTTTTGAGAAGTCCTTAATAAAACGCTTATAAAAACAGGCATGTCCCAAAAAGCTTCGTACACCTTTTACTGAAGTGGGAGGAGGAAGCTTGGAAATGATTTTGATCTTTGCTCGATCAACCACTATGCCTTGCTTGGAAATTTGTGGCCCAAAACAATGCCCTCGTCCACTATGAAGTCGCACTTTTCCCAATTTAGCACAAGGTTAGTTTCTTCACATCTTTTGAGCACTTGTCTAAGGTTGTCAAGGAAATGCTCAAAGGAGTCACCAACTACAGAGAAGTCATCCATAAATACCTCAAGGAAATCTTCCACCATGTCTGAGAAGATTTACATCATGCACCATTGAAAGGTAGTCGGGGCATTGCATAGCCCAAATGGCATACAGCTAAAGGCAAAAGTCCCATACGGGCATGCGAATATTGTATTTTCTTGATCATCTAAGGCGTTGTTGATTTGGTTATAGACATAATACCCATACAAGAATGACCTTCCCGCTAGCCAATCAAGCATTTGATCAATAAAAGGCATAGGGAAATGGTCTTTGCAAGTAGCACTATTTAGCTTCCAGTAGTCCATGCAAACTCTCCACCCGATCACTGTTCTTGTTGGGATGAGCTCATTTTTGTCATTTTGAATCACGATCATCCCTCCTTTCTTTGGCACACATTGTACCAGACTCAACCACGGACTATCGGCAATGGGGTAGACTACCCCGACATCTAACCATTTAATGATTTCTTTCTTCACCACCTCTTGCATGGAAGGGTTTAACCTTCTTTGATGCTCCACGCTAGGTTTGCTCTCTCACTCCAATTGTATCTTGTGCTCACAAATTCCGGCGGGATTCCCTCGGATGTCTGCTATTGTCCACCCAATGGCATGTCTGTGCTCCCTCAGGACATTCAGTAAGTGTTCTACCTGAACATCATTCAACAAAGAAGAAACAATTACAGGTAGAGTGTCATTAGATCCAAGAAACTTATACCTTATGTGCGGTGGAGGTGGCTTGAGCTCAAGTTATGGCGGCTCGATAATTAAAGGCTTAGCGGGAGGAGTGACCCTATTCTCTAAGTCAAGAAAAAGTTTCTTTGGTGCATAAGTATAGGACCCAAGTCCTTTCTAATGCATTTACCTATTCCATGTACCCTTCCACGTCTTCACTATCAAAATTAACCAAAATAGCCGCAGATGCCTCACCAAGGCATTCTTCTTCCATCTTCATCTCGATTGCGTCTTCTACCTCATCAACAACATCAATGACTGAGATGCTTTCATATGCATGTGGCAATTTCATACCTTTACTCGCTTGAAAGGTAACCTCTTCGTCATTAACTCGGAACCTGATCTCATTTCATTCTGAATCCATAAGTGCTCTTCCAGTAGCAAGGAACGACCTCCCCAAGATGGTAGGGATTTCTTTATCAACAGCACATTCAAGGACCACAAAGTCGGCGGGGAGGAGGAACTTTCCCGCTTTCAAAAGAACATCATCAACAATCCCCACCAGTCTCTGAACAATCAGCCATTTGCAACCTCATATTTGTAGGCCTCGGCATACCTAACCCTGCTTGCTTATAAATAGCAAGAGTCATTAAGTTGTTGATATCCCCATTTTCGCAAAGAGCTCGTGCAAAATCGTGCAACCCGATAGTGCATGGAATGGTAAAAGCTCCCGGGAGTCCTTTCTTTTGAACGGTGGTTGTTGCAATGATGAAACTAACCGTGTGAGTCGCATTCACCACTTCATTCGTGGTGGTTTTCTTCTTGGTGATCAAGTCCTTCAAGTATTAAGCAAAACCCAGCATCTCTTGAAACGCTTCCACAAATAGAATGTTCACCGATAATTGCGAGAGTGTCATAGAATTTTTCGAGTTTGCTATCATCAACCCTCCTAGAAATTCTTTGATGGAAAGGAGGGGGAGGTCTAGGAATTGGTGCTAGAGCTTTTGGTGTCTCTTTTACCTTTTCCTTGAACTCTTCACGGTTCACTTCTTGAATTTCCACTTCCTTTGAGAGCCTTTCACCTTCAACAACAATTGGCACCTCAACTTGTGCCTCAACCTCTTGTTCAAGATCTTCCACTTCGGCTATTTGTTCATTCTCTCCTTGAAGTATTTTCCCATACAATGAGAATTCAGACCACTCCCATTACCTTTTGGGTTTGCTATTGTGTCACTTGGGAGTGCGCCCTTCTGCTTCGGATTTTTCTCTCTTGATAGGTCTCTCATTTGCATTTCTAACTTTTGTATGAATGCAGTGTGGGACCCCACAAGCTCGGTCATGTTCTTCATTGAAGTGTCGTTTCTTTCTTGATTTTGCAATACTCTTTCAAGCATGTTCTCCAATTTGGACTCACTTGAAGAACTTTCCCTCTAATGCGAAGAGTTAGAGTACAGCCCCTTTGGTGGAACATAGGGGTTTGAACTCCTATTTGAATAGTTGTTGTTGTTGTCACCCCAATTACCTTGACTTGAACTACCTTGATCATTTCACCACTGTTGATGGCCTTGGATTTGCGGGTTAGACCTCCATTGGTTTTGTTCACTACAGAAAAATTAGCCTACGGTAACACATGAAAAACCGTTCCCACAGACTGTATAACCGTTACCGTAGCTATATTGGAAAGACGGTTCCATCAGCCGCCGTGCCAATAGGTCTATGGGAACGGTTCTTGCAACGGTTTCCGTCACTGTGGCTATAGATATGTCTATCGCAACGGTTTTTCCTTTCTCTGTTGGAACGATTATTTTTTCCAATTGGAACGGTTTAAAACCGTTCCTATATTGTGTATGCAACAGTTCTTAACCGTTGCCATATTATTTAATGGAACACTTATGTAACCTATTGTTACGGTTATGCATGAATATAACAACAGTTTCTTCAAGCTATCGCAACGGTTTTTAGGATCTATTGCAACGGCTTGTATTGTATAATGGAACGTCATTGTGTCCTATTACAACGGTTCTGGTAGGCTATTGTAACAGTTAAGTTAAAACAAAAATATAGCACCTGTTATTAATAAATATTTATATATATAATAAATTATAATAACACTAAAATTTAAATATATGATAAAATGAAACTATTAATAATATAATTTATCCATAAAGCAAATGTTCTATCCCAAATGCATAAGTTTAATACATTTCAAGAGAGTAAGTTTCAAAAATATTGATAACAAAAGGTTCCTATAGAACATTCATCTATAGCAATTCAAAATTCATCTCATGTAAGGTCTAGTTCTTCACTTCCATCATCTTCTTCAATTTCTTGATCTACTCCACCTACAAAAAAGGATAAATAAAGTCATTACTCTTCACGAGAACTACTCGTTTCAAAACCCAAAGTGGATTTTTTGATATAATTCAACATAATCTAAAAAGTGTCAAAACATGAATGATTTAAAAAATTAGTGAAGCTAGGCCATGAATTAACTCTAATCTTCTTTACTTTTCATTTCATCATATATAAGAATAGAAGACAGTTCATTCTTCAGTTCTGATGAATGTCCATGATAATTTTAGCAACCTCAATAGTTCTGATGAATGTCCATGATAATTTAAGCAACCTTAATTGTTTCTATTAAGACATACATGCTGTAGTCCAAGGCATACCTCTTGTCAAAGTTTCAGACATAGTAATTCGAATAGAAGTTCTGACTATCTCTATAAGAAATTAAAATAAGATAAAAGGATCATATATAGCAGATCATGAAGACAATTCATTCTTCAGTTCTGAAGACAAAACTTGGTACAAAATTCACCTCCTAATATAGAGTGAAGAAAGCACTGAACAATCCTTTTTCGATTCTGAGAGAGCACTGGCAAAGATTCCTCAAGCAACAACACAACACATGTGCAACAAGAGAAGGGAACAACAATAAGTGAACCTGAAAAAGGATCTTTGAAACCTTTTGGATCAGAACAAAAAAAGCAGTAGGTCTTGAAGAGATGATAACAAGCAATCAAAAGAAAAATGCTCAAATCTTTGCCTTGCTAGAAAAATGATAATCAGAACAGTTAAGCCTCCAACGGACAAAACAAACCGACAAGACAAATCAGAGTACATTGTTCTATAATCAACGTTAGGAACTTCACTTCAGAGATGCGTGGCCAGACCATAATACTCATGTTGCCCATTCACTTTTCAATTGTCAAATAAATCAACTTCAACATTTAAATTGGACACCTATTTCATTATTTTCTAAAAAATAAAAGTTTAGAGATGATTGGTTTTACTCTCTCTTTTACTCAGTTCATCTGGTTAATGGAAAGCAATTCAATCCTAAGAATCAAAACTGAAAAACCATAAAGAGCAGCACAACAGTCCAACCAAATACCTAACAAACAGAGGCAACTTAATACCAAACATCATAAACTAGTAAACTACAGCAGTCCAAATCTTTGCACTAACTAGTTAGAATACTTATCTAACTAGCTCAAATCTTTGCACTAAATTCAACCAGACAGAGACCCAATTCACTAGATTACAATAACAACAACAAACCCAATAGTTTCCCACAAGTGTGAAAGCAAAACTGAACCCATGCACCCTAGGTTGAATATTACTGTCCGTCAAAAACTAGAAGAAGAAGAGAAAGAGAGAAGTGGTAGAAGAAGAAGCACAAGGAAGGAGGAGAAGAGGAAGAAATAGAAGAAGATGTATCATATTTGGTAAGTACTGACCTTGATTGTTACTACCAGCAGATGGTCGATTGTTTAGTTGAACAGCAGCTTGTTGTGCAGAGGAAGCTTCTACGAACCTTAGCATGTCAGGATCAAGTCGCAATTCTGGGTTCAGACGCTGAAGTCGTGCGACGACGTTCATTGTAATATGTTGTTCCATAGCATCCTTTTGTTCGTTCAACTTTTCCAGCATTCTTTGTTGCATCCTCTCTTCCATTTCCTCCATTTTCTGTTGCATCCTCTCATCAGCAGCATCAGAAGATCCAAGATTTCCTATTTTCTCTTTTAAGACGATCTTGGTAACCCCTCGTCCATACAATCTCACGCGACCTGGATGTTCAGGTCCCATGACTGATGCAAAAGCATCAGCTGAATGACTTCTATCTTCACTTTCTTGAGTAGATTGTAGTTTCTCCATTTCAGCCTACAAAACAAATGCGAGAGAAAAGAGTTTAAGTAAATAAAATTGAATCATTAATTAAGAACAGATAAATAATCAAGACAAACTTTAAATAAGAAATTTCTTACAATTTTACTAATCGTAATGTCATATGAGGTTTTGTATACTCGGTCAAGTTTTCTTTTTGGCCTAGTTACATGAAAACTAGTATAAGAATCTTTCCATGTAAAGTTAGCAAGTTCATAATTAAAAAAAAAAAGAGAAAACATCAAACCTCGCGAATTAGAGCAAAAGGTGTTCTGCCAGCAGTGTGCGGACACTTCAACTTATTTCGATTCTCAGTATTGGTTTCGGATATTTTCTGCAAATAAATGAGTCACCCAAATAGCAACTTATTTCGATTCTCATGGTATTTTTAAAATATGCATGCACACTATAGCTTTAGATGGAGTGCCAACCTACATTCATTCACATAAAGTAAAACAAGAAACGAGCAAAGAATAGGTCACAGAATGAATTGATGTAATTACCTTATGAGGAGAGGAGTTCCAATATTTAAGAAGATCCTTAAAGTGAGATTCCGAAATATCTACTGGCCTGTTCTCCATTCGAAGCTCATCATTCTCATAGGCTTTAAAGTGGTTTTTCTTCAATTGATTCTTATACTTTCTCCAAGCAGTACAAATTGATTCAAAAACCCATGGTTTCGCCTCGTCAGGAATGTCATGGAATCCATATTTGCTTGTTGCACTTGTTCATATACTCCTTGTGCTGTTGAAGAGGTGGAATTCCGTGGCACTTGCTGCACTTGTTCTTGCAATTGAGATCCTAATTCTGATAAAATAAGAAATTAACAAAATCCGAAGCTATGGAAGTGCCCAAAATAAATCTTACATCTATCAGTTGTTGTGGAATATATTGGGAGGCAGTAGTTTTAACAACTACGTTATATGCTAGCGCTTGAACATTCTACATGGCCATTGAATACTTGAGATAGCCACCTGCAGATGCTATGAGACCCTAAGCCTAGTTGAGGCAGTAATATCACAACTACAGTGCTAATACTTAAGAAGACTAAGCATTTGATTCAAACATGGATAAAACTGCTGAAATCCTTTTCCTTTTTCCTTTTTTTTTTGGATAAATTGAAACTGCTAGAAATTTAAGTACTGAAAACTAAGAAAAGAAGAAAATGCCAGCAGTCCTTTCTCTAATTATAAAGTACTAGCCTCTACCACCTCCAAAAACAAGCATGGATAACAAGGAGAGTCTTCAAGTAATTGAAAGTTGACCAAAATAAAGCGTTTGACAAATACTTACTTCATATAATCCTATCTCAGTTAACAGATGAAAGCACAAGAAAAAAGAAACTTAAAGGGGAACAAATCCAGATATGCACCTCTATTTCCATCTTAAATTGTGTACTGATGTTATCAATTATCTTCCTGGACCGAGACCTGAAAATATAAAGACACAAATTTCAATAGTCCACAAAAAACCAATTAAACATCATTTGGGGTTGGGGGGGGGGGGAGTGGTTGTGCTTTACTTTTCCTCTTTTGGTGTTACAACCAAAGAATGGTATAACAAGAAGAAGAAATGAAGGAAATTATTCATTTTCTAGTAGTTTTGTGAGGTAATGAAAATATACATGGATACCATGGGACATCACAAGCCATCAAACCTAACTTCATCTCAATGTATACCAAGAATGCATTAATTGGAATCCATCTTAAAGCATCATTCACAAGACAGTAGAAACTTCCGCTGATACATTCACTACTGCTTGAATAACATCTTGCATCACTCCGATGACCGTCATTCACAGGGTAATTAACTTCATGGAATAAAATCCACCTACTAAAAGGCAGTTACAGATGGTAGTCTTATGTAACTACCTTTTAGTAACAGATTCTCCTAGTACTTTCTTGTGTGTGACGACAATTAAGGTATTTCATGGAAGACTACAAAAATACAGAAAAGGATAGACTTTGACAGATTCACGTGCAAGATTCTCCTAGTACGCTAGGAACAACAGATTCACGTGCAAGATTCGTCCTTTCTCTAACCTCCGCCAAACTAGATCGTTCAGATCTTATTTGAATTGATTTTCTTGCCTTGTCATACCTTGTAGTTTTGTATAATAGTGTATGTCATGTTTCCTAATTTTATATATTCCTGTTATCCAGCAAGTACAGTCACAATCTCATACCACCACCACTCCAAACATATACATACACATATTCCATCCAATACTACTAAATGCTAGATGCAAATTGCAACATATATGTAGTACAAACATGTAGAGGGCAGGAAATACCAAATTGATACAAAGCGCAGCTAATTAGGAACACCAAATTTGATATGTTCCATATCAATATCTTCATTCCATTCAGATAAACATATAGTACAAACATGTAGAGGGCAGGAAACAATATTGGTTGGATCACAAATTTGATATTCTACCTCAAAATGCAGCACAACTGAACCAGAAGAGGGCATTGGAGAAAGGTCGGGCCTCAACAACCGAACAAAAGGAGGCTACTTGCTAGCAAAATACCAATAGATGATATGAAGTCCGGCAACTACTCGTCAACATTTGTATACATGGACTGGTAACACTTGCCACACATTGCCTTAAATATTAATACTTTAGTGTAGTTTAACTAACAAAAAAATGTCAAGTTCTGTATTGGTTTAGATTGTGGTCTCTAGCTGTTCAGTATATGAATACATGTGACTCTTACTTGAAAGAGTTGTGCTTAACCTACCATTCATAGCTCATAGACAGATACTATGAGCTAATAGTGAAAGTTGTTTTTGTGGTCAACCTGGTAAGATTTGTGCCATAGTTTCTGCTGGTTTAGTAGCTTAGCGGATTGTAAACTAATTCAATATTAATTATATGATGGGCTTCATTCCATATTCCTCTATTATTACAACCTTATTTTAAACAATAGCACAGGGAACTTGTTTTCCCCCTTATTCAAAGGGGATGCCTAAAATTGGATAGCTTTTTTTTTTTACTTTTTATTTTTGAAAAATTTAGAACCAGCCAGCCAGGAGTTGTTAATGTATTTTGTATACCATGAAGAATAATTAGTCTCCTGCTATTTCTGGATTGAAAAAATTAAAAGACTGAACATAAATAGAGTACAAAACTTTTCATATGTTTACGTTACATAAATTGGTTAAACTAATTTTGCCATAGGTATAAAAACAAACATAGACCCAAACTACCCAGCTTAATAGCTCATGCAACAGGAAATTCAATGTAACTTTCCAGATAAATTTAGTTCAAATAATAATTCACCCAAAAGAAATTCTGACCCACGTTAGCCATACCCAAATGAATATTAAACCCAAATAATTTGGGTTCAAAACGTCCACAGAAAGAAAGAAATCATATACACTGCTCACACCATAAAGCTTAAAGAAAAATGAACGATTATAGAAGATAATGCCCAAATTAGAAAAGAAAAATTACCTGAAGTTGATTTCTCACTGATTGCCTTTTGGGTCGAAACTTTCTCGCGATTGAAATATTTTCTTCACCTGTAATCGCTGCCTTTAAATTACTCCTCTTTTCTTCAGATCCTTCGAGTGAAACAATGGATTCCGGGACTTTGGGGATTTGGGAGTTTTAGGTTAGAAATCGAGATCCTTCGTTCTTCCACCGGGAATTTGGTATTTTTGGTTAACAAATGGATTTGGGGATTTGGGAATTTAGGACATGGGTTTCATCATCTTAAACACTTGTTCTTCAGATCCTTCGTTCAGCAATTATTTGGGAATTTTTGGTTAGCAAGAGTAATTTGCTGGTGATTTGCAGGTGATATGGGAGAAGTTTGCGTCTTAGCGATGCGAGGATTGGAAGTCTCGACTGAGGAATTTAATTTAGCTTTTATATTTACCAAAATAAAATATATAATAAATAAAAGGAAAAAAGGTTATATTGGCGGGTTTAGCAAAATTTAGGGGGGAAAACGAGGAGGGAACAAAATACCCGTTCCGATATTAAATTAATTTGTAAAACCGTTACTATAAATAGGCTATTGGAACGGTTCTCAAAACCGTTCCAATAAAATAACCTATGGCAACGGTTAAGTGTCAACTGGAACGGTTTAGTATCTAAAATGTGCCCATTCCATCCAAATTCTATTGTAACGGTTGTAACCGTTACCGTATCTACTCTATTGCCACGGTTTTATAACCGTTGCCAGAACAACTGTTCCCATAGGCCTATTTTCCGGTAGTGGTTGTCAGGACCTTGGTAGGGTTTTCTTTGGTAACCACCATGAGAGTTGTTGACATAATTTGCTCCCTCGCAATCCTCATTTGACAAGGGTTGCACATCTTCCACAACATTCACCTCTTTTGTTTGGCTTTCAGTGAACATCTTGGTCAAAAATTTGATGTTGGTAGCAAGACAATTACTTGATCTCTCACTTGGCTATCCTTAATCATGTTGGTCAAGGAGGGAGTACCATATGCAATTCCACCCGTAGTGTCTTCCTAGTACCAAGCTTGGTTATGTTCTTCCATCTTGTCAAGAATATGACCCTTGAAAATGTTTTATCCATAAAAGATCTATCAACTGCATTTTTGGCTAAGGATTGGTTCAAAGGATCCAAGCCTATGTAAAACTTCTCCAATAAAATGTTGTCCGGAAAACCATGATTTGGCGACCTCACTAGATATAGCTTGAATCGATCCCATGCCTCATATAGATGCTCTCCCGGTAGTTGCTTGAAGAAGGATCCCGGAGCTCGGATTTCTTGCTTTGCGGGAACCTTTTAGCTAGGAAAGCTCGAACGAGTTCAGGCCAAGAATGAATGGAATTAGGTGGTAGATTTTGGATCCATTTCCCTGCCTCTCTAGCTAGTGAGTACTTGAACACCCTCAGCCTTAGAGCATCATCTGAGACGTTATTCTTCTTGTGCATCTCACGCACACCCAAGAAGTTTCTGAGATGTTGTGTCAGATCATCATCGGTGGAATTTCTGAAAAATTCCTCTGTTTTGAGCATTAGGATTAGACTGTATTCCACCTTGAAGGTGGCAGCATCAACTCTAGGAGGGACAATGGCATTTGTATCCTCTATATACTCATCTATATCCACAAAAGGGTTCTCTTTTTTGAACTTGGGCATGTTTACCTAATAACACCAAGCAAAGAAAGCAAAGTGTGATGGAGTAGAAGAAGAAGTAAAGTAACACACTAAATAGTAATTTCAAAACCCTATTTGCCGGCAACGCTGCCAAAACTTGATACGCTCAAATTACACTTAAATAACTTGAATACTGTGAAACTTGACTGAAGTCTTAATTCTACTCCTTTAGCTTAAAAAGAGAATGATGTAATTCTGAATTGACAAGATAACTATTTTGTTGTGAGAATGTAATTAATTTCACAGAGGAAACCAAGATTGTGTCCCCATCAATGGAATACAATGTTATCGGTATTAATACAATATATTTTTAATGAGAGGTCCTTTGATATGCAAATGGTTTCTAAGTGACTACACAATATTTCCCAATAGTTGGGTAGTATTTTCTCTTTATGATTTTTCCAAATACAAAAGAGTTGCAGTTAAGAATAACTAATTTATGCCAAGTAGAACCCACTTATTCCTAAGCGGCTCTGTTAAACAAGGTTTAAAGCCTTGAGTTTCTGATATTCAATTCTACCAAACCCTAACCCACTTTTCCAAGTAAATATAGAGTAAAATGGAATTAGTCAATGTTTGCAACCACCAACAATAAATGAAGCATAAGAAATGAATAAATATCAACCAACCATCATATATATATTCAATGTTAAACACCCATTAACATTACCCCTTTAGGGTCCACAACCTTAGTATTTAAAAGTAGCTACTCATACTAGAATCCAAGAACAAAGCAATAAATAAAGTCATAAAACTTACAAAGATACAAGATACCTCTTTTCAAAAGCTTCCAAAACAATAGTGTATTCAATGCCTTCAATGTAGCCTCATTTTTAGACAAGATGTCCCACAAAAAACCCTAGTAAATATAATTATAATGGGCTAAAAGTCGGGGTCAAATTTAGACAAAATTACCCCTGCAGATCATATCTGGGACCGCAGAATGGCTCGCAGATCACGTATGCGGTCCGCAAAAATGCAAAGTCACCGCATAATTGCACGCCCAGTTGCCCAAGTGTCCATTGCAGATCCGTTATGCGGTCCGCATATTGATTATGCGATCGCAGACTGCGTAGCAAAAGTGCTCTCGTAGAATCTTCTCTTGCACTTATGCGGTCATTATGCGGTCTGCAGAAGCGTTATGCGACCGCATATTCCTCTCTTCAAGAGTTTGAACAACTGTTTTAGTCTGCGAATTGTTTGCGACCCGCATATCACTTATTCTGCCCTTCTATGGGTTTTTGTCTTCTTTTCCGTGTTCTTGGTTCTTCAAGTCTCGCACACTGCAAAATACCAAAACTTGATAAGAAATAACTAAAAATGCTTTAATAGACAAGCTAAAGTCTATGTAATTAGTATGAAAAGTGCTGAAATTCTACGGCACATCACTAGATAACGGTTGAGTTCACGTGGGATAATTCTGTCATCGTGGCCTTGCCAAAGATGGACAGAACCTTCGTTATTTGGAAACGGATTTGTATTATTTGTTGGAGTAAAGTCCCAGTTTCCGAAAGCTATTATCATGTCCAGATACAAACATTCAAACTCGCCCTGCTGCCGAACCTTTTCCTAGAGAAAAACGTAGTTCCATGATTATGACTACCTTAACAGTAAACAAATAGCTAGTACAACATTGGATATATTCCTCACTTATTCCATCAACAACGTCATCCGATAAGAATAGACTAAGTAGTGTTGTGAGGGTTTTTGCCAATTGGAAGAGCATAACTATCGAAAAGACTGAAAATATTTCAAATTTTTAGATTTCTGGGTGGAGCAGCCAAGTTTCAAGCATTTGGTAAGAGCCACTTGGATAACTAAAATCAGGGGCAATCCAATGTGGAGGCTATAACAAAAATTAAAGCTACTCAGCAAGGCCTTGAGTCATGGTCTAAAGAAGTGGTTGGGGATGTCTTCCTGAAAATCAGTGAATGGGAAACAGAGGTTCAAAGGTTAGAAGAGATTGATTTTTCTACTAATTATGCCTAGAGTAGAGAAAATCTTAATAAAGAACATGTAGAATACATCAGGTGGATGGCAATGCAGGAATCTATGCTAAGACAGAAGTCACAGATTAAGTGATTTGAAGAAGAAGAAAATAACAATAAGTTCTTCTACAATGTTATCAGGGAATGGATGAGAATGATGCAGTTGCACAAGATAAAGAACCATAGAGGCAACTGGATACAGGGGGAAGAGAAGATCTCAAGGGATGCAATCAGGAACTTTAATAAGCTCTTTAACTTGGAACCAATTACTATTAATAGGTATTTACCGTGAAAATGGTAACAACAATTAAATTTGTAAATGGGATTCTAAAAATACGTGATCTATTCCCGAGCTAGTTTGTGAGGGTGATTAGTGCTAAAGCTTGAAGTAAAACAGTAAAGATCGAGTTAGCCAAAGCAATAATCGAACCAGTAAGGGGACGTTCCCGGGCGTAAAGCAAGCCAGTAGGTACCTCGGGGCCAGGCCTCGAGCCTATCTCGGGCTTATCGAGGGTAGTCGGGAAGGGGATAACAGATAAAGATATAAGTAAGTAAGGCTCTATACTATCAATCTTGAGCTAAACGATAAAGAACAAACAAAGAAATAATGAAATGCTAAGGCAACCTCGGGGTCGATGAAGACTGATAACTTAAAAGAAATAGAGAGAGAGCGAGAGAGAGATATTATTGCATTGTGGAGAAGTGGAGCAACATCAGTCCCTCACAAGGTAGGGTGAGTCCCCCTTATATAGGCGAGGGGACTCGGTAAAGTACATGTATATTAATTGCAAGAGTACAAAGATGGGATGGCTTGACGCGAGTCCTCTTAGTAGGCTCTAGATAGGCCAGACCTGTCAGGTGTAGCTGTGTGCCTAGGAGACTTTCTCTTTTATCCTGACCTCGGACCTTGTTTCTCTCGAGTCGGACTTCGACGAGCCCTGAGGCCGAGAACTCGATCGTGGCCTTCCAACCTCGGTGTCTCAGGGAAGGCTTCTAAAATGTCTTGATAGCAAAAATCAAGTCTTCTGATTTTACCGCGTACAGATAGTCTCCGCGTTTCTCATGACGAAGTGATGGAAAATGATTCTGACACTCGACTCCTCGAGCTTCTTTTGGCGATGCTATAATGGCGATTCAGACCGCAGCGCAATCCTTCGTGACAGATAGCGTGTCTCATAGATCTCTGGTCGATGTCCTGTCGTTTCCGCTTCTCGAGGCAAAAAATACTACCGTCAATTCATTTTTTCAAAGAGGTAGTAATTACACTCGTCGGTCAATCTTTCAGAGCATGACCGTGTTGTTTCCCCCCTATAAATGAGGGCATTTTGTGGCATTGCACCCTTCATCTTAATACTTCTGCTGGTATGCTTTGCTTTTTCCTTCCCATCTTTTTTTTACCTTCGATTACCACAATGGAAGCTTTCTATCTCAAGGCTGTTTGGAGGAGTTCTTCCGGGCCGCGTCGAGGCCTTCTGCCGGGGCCTCACTTCATTGATCATAAACATGCTGTCCAGATATTTTCGCGGTCGTCGGCATGTAGACCGCTGCTGCTACCGTCGGCCCGAGATGGCAATGGGCGGAGAGTTGGTTTTGCTATTGCGTAGACGGCCGTTCGGATTATGCACCGCTGCTCAAAAGGGGGCTCGGAATATCCACCGGTGCTCACCTTCATCCCTCAGCTCAACGTAGAATTCCGCCCCGAGCCGGGAGCTTGCATGGCTTGATGCTCGAAGAAGAGTATTCGAAGCAGCTGTACAAATGGGACCGAAGATTTGTTCGGCCCATCGTCTCTCTGATGCTTCCTTTGCCAAATAGAGTCCTCGAGCTTCGGAGAGCTATTGTGTTTTTTCATCCCTTCCTGCTCCCTTCGCCTTCTTTTTCATCTTCTTCCCTGAAGTTCTACTTTGAGGGACCGGGGCGAGACAGACTGAGGCATGCCCACGAGGGTAGAGTAGGTTTTAGGTCCTTTCTTCATGTATTCTCTTTTGTCGTATCTGTGTTGGGAACCCTTTGTAGGCTTTTGTACTTCATATGTGATGACCCTCCGGGGCTTTGTAATCGAACGCCGCGACCCCTCGGGGGCTATTGTACTTGAAAACTTCATAAATGAGAAATGAACTTTGTTGACCTCTACTTCCGAACTTGCTTTGTTTCTGTATGCTTTCATGCCTTTCGAGGCCCTTCGAACGTATCCTTTTGTGTTGCTGATTGCTGATTTTTAATTTAGGCGCGAGTGTTTGCTTTGATTTCTTGTCGATCGACATGGGCTCTTTTCGGTCCCATCGTCGTCTTTCGGGACAACTCTGGATCAATCTGATAGATTGATGCTGTGAGAGTCTCCCGAGTTATTCGGAGACCGCGCGTTGAGTCCCAAGGTCTGCGGGGGTACTGTTCCGGATGTAGGTCGTCTTCGAGTACCCCGGAGCCCTTGTTGATCTGGACGCAGATGATCCTTTCGAGCCGCATGAAATAGACTTATGTTTCCCTTTTGGTGCTTGTTTTCTTTTACGCCCTTCGGGATTTTAGAATGCCTTCCTTTGTTTATGGGCCGTTGTAGCTTGCCATGATAGCTCGTTCTGGTCTCTAGCTGATTGGCAAGGCTCTTCCTTGCTTTCTTTTTTGTCGTACTTTGGATTGATGGAGGACCGACCGGATAAGCTTGAGCTGTCGGGGCCTGCAAGATCGTTTGGGGATCTTGCATCAAATTCCAGGGCCTTCGGGAACAATACCCCGGATGAAGGTCATCCTTGGGTGCCTCGGTGGGCCCTGTTGATTTTTGATGTGGATAATTCTTTCAAAGAGTGTAGGGTTGGCTTCCGTTTGAGGAGTTTGCCTATGTGCAGGGTGCTTCTTTGGGGCCTCGTGGAGTTTTTGGAGATCGGAGCTCCCGGGGTTTACCCCTCCAGAGTGGGAAACACGAGCCCGAATTTGTGCCTCGCATCTGGCATCGGCGCTCTGGAGCTTATCGTGACCCTACTTCTTGGCGGTCGGGGGTCCCAAATGTGAGATGCTGCCTGGAGCATGGAGATAATTTGCGCGGATCCTCGAGCTGAGTCGTCTGTTGGAGGATGTTTCCTGGGTCGGGTATTGACCCGTCGATTCGTATCGAGGCCATTGGCTTTCTGGAGCATACATCTAGAAGGTGACTTCGCCGTTGCCTTTTGTATATAAGAGGGGTGGCTTCGGCCTTTCTGTTCTTCCGTTTCGGCATAGGGCTCCCTATATTTTAAAGTGCGAAAGGCCTCTGTGCTTCTTTACTTTATTTTTCTAGTTCTGCTATAGTTATGGCGACCACCTCGGAACCGGGGCAAAGGGCGGAGAATGTTGTTCCCGGCGCTGGAGAGTCGAATGATTTCGCTCTGGAGTCAGCGTCCTTGGTAAGAGAGGAACACACGGAGATGGCGAGGCGATGTTGCGGGTGGAGCGAAGGGATGACACTGCGGGTGCTTTCCCCAGGTGAAGGCATCGCGGACTCTGCTGATGGATTTTTGAGTGTGTACCTATACCCCTTTGCCTTCGGTCCTCTAGATAAGGTCGTGCTCGATTTTTGCTTGAAGTACCGAGTTACTCTGGCACAAATTCATCCGTCGTTTTGGCGAACGGTGCTGATGATGAGATTCTTTTCGGAAAAAGCCGGACTTGAATTCATGCTCGATCATCTCATCAGGCTATATCGGCCTTTTCACCATCGAGGATTGCTAACCTTGAGGGGTCGCTCATCCAGGCCCTTCGTTGTTGAAGATGAGGAGGTGGAGATCAGAGTGGGCCAGTTGGGTTTGTCCGAGTCAGGACGACCGATATCATTCTTGTGGAGTTTTTGCCATTCCCCGAAGGGTGGAATCACGCACGTAAGTGACGCGCTTTGTCGTTCCTTCAGTTTTTGTTCATGGCGAAAATCGGCCAAGTAATCAGTGTTATTCCCTTGTTGCAGCAATTTCATGAACGCCGGGCCAAGTTCATGATTTGCCCGGCTGGGTTCGGAGGCTGGTGACCCATTCGTCTTGCGACGAACGCAGGTGGCGAGTTATGTCTCGCACCAGGTGGGGAGCGTACCATCAAGGTACGTGCGTATGTTGCTTTTCTCTCGCTGATATGTACTCGAGGTGACATTTTCCCATCTCCTTTATGCCGGATTCGCCGTTTTTTGCATATATCGGGTGCTTCCTCGGGGCGAGGTAGCACTTTCCCAGAGAGGAGATGGAATCGTCGGCCTCCGGGCCGAGAGTCGACAGCAGCAAGATGGTCCGGGGCCCATCATGCAAAGGAGCTTTTAGTGGCGCTGGCCGGGCCCGTGTTTTTGAAGACGGGGCATCGCCCGAGTCGGCTATCCCCTGGGCCGGTTCTTCCGAGGTTGCAGGAACAGTACTATCAGGAGCATGTTCTGATCTGGAGGAAATCTGCCATCTTCATTTCGCGGTGAGTTCGTGCATATTTCTTTCATATTCCTTATCTTCCTCCCCCTTTTGAATCTTTCCTGCGCAGGCCTGTGATAGGCTTAAGTCCGAGTTGTCTTGTCAAAAGGCCAAGTTCCAGAGGATTCAGGATGAGGGAGAGTCCCTTAGGCTCCTTTGCAAGGAGAAGGAAGTTGAGCTGCAGCATTCGCGATACGAGGCGTATTGGAGCTCAAATTATGAGAGCTATTTGATGGAGCAAGTAACTTTTTGTAGTGCGTTCTTTACTTCTTTCTAATTTTAAGGCTAATTTATTCTTGCCATATCAGCTGCAGAAAAAGGCAGAGGCCTTGGAGTACCTTAAAGGTGACGTGAACCGTGTCAGGGCAGCTTGCGAAGAGCTAAGGGGCCAGGTGCGGGCTCAAGCTTGAAGGAGATGAGTGCCTCAGCTAGGATCCCTGCCTTCGAGGTCCAGCTTAACTTGTCCCGCGGTAATCCCAAGGTTCAAGCGGATATGATCAAGAGACTGGAGTCCGACCTCTCGAAGGTCAGGGCCGATATAATTGATGCCCGAGCAGAAGCGGCGTTAAGCCGAACCAGGGCGATCGCGAGATGGCAATTTGCATAAAAGACGCTACTGACGCTCAATCTGAGTTGAGGCAAGCCCTTGATCGTGAGAAGAGGATCGAGGAATATGTCCGCTGCCGATCCCGGAGAGAAGTGTTCGAGGAAGTTAGAGCGAGAGGCTTTATTCTCTCGGAGGAATTGGCTCAAGCAAGGGCGGACGAGGGCGACGCTCGGTCACTCCTCGTGGATGTTGCAGAGGGCGATCTTGACGGGTTGTAGCCTTTTGGCACAAAATATGGGTCATATCATTTTGTAACCTGGTTTCTGGCGCGCGCAGGGCGTGCCTGTAGGTGGAGAATGTTTTTTCGCATGTAACATAAAAGGAAATTTTAAAGTATCATTCCCTTTGTACCTTTTTTCTGTCGTTGCTTTCGATTGCATAGACCAGTTTTTGGAACTAGTCCCCGAGTCGTGTTATGACTCGAGCACTGATTAGCCTTCCAGCTTTTTCTTGCCTGCATGGGCGGAGGGTGATGACCCTTTGTGCTCTTGGACTGAAGCGGTTTTGCGGGCGTACAGCTTGGAGATTTGTCTCGGCCGTTGATAGCATCGTTTAAGCCGTGCTTTTAGGCGTATTGTGATTGAATTACCCTCGGGTTCAGTCTCCAAATCGGGATCCTGACTCGACCTTATCTTTCCCTCATGCCCGTTTGGGCTGGTGATAATGATCTTCACTCTCTGCCCTTGGGCGTTTGGCGATTTTCCGGGTCCAGTCTCTGAGTCGCATTGCGATTCGAGCTGTAATTGACCCTTTGATTTTTTCGGAGGTTTCGGTTGGAGAAAGCAACATTGATGTCACGCTCTAGGGAGTATTATGATTTTTGGGTCCAGTCTCCAAGTCGTGTTGCGACTCGAGCTGTAATCGACCCTTAAATCTCATCTGAGCTCTCGACCAGCGCGGTGGCCTTTGTGTTACTTGGTCATTGGGACCTTTTAGTATGAGGCCCGGAGGCATGCTTAGCCGGCAACAATGGCACTTACGCTGTTTGGTCGTGGAGACCTTTTAATGTGAGGCCCGGAGGCTTTGCTTAGGTTAACTATTTTGGATCCGGTCTGCGAATCGGGTTACGATTCGAGCTCACTTTAATCCTCAAGTTGTCAGTTTTCAAGCTGGCGACAATGGCTCTTACGCTGTATGGTCGTAGAGACCTTTTGATGTGAGGCCTGGAGGCTTGCTTAGCTGGAGACAATGGCACTTACGGTGTTTGGTCGTAGAAACCTTTTGATATGAGGCCCGGAGGCTTTTTGTAGGCTTTGTTTCCTCTCGTTAAGGTCTTATTGAGTATTTTGCCTGACCCGTCGTCGATTCTGAAAGAACCTCAATTTCAAGTCGTAGTCGGCGATGTTTTGAGCACCTTGGAAGGTTCATAGCTCATAGGTCGAGTAGATCGACGCCTTTGCGATTTTGGAGCCGACGTGGTCGGGACTCGTTTTTTGCCTCTTGAGGGAAGCCTGTGTTTAACCGGTTCTTTCCGAAGTAGATTCGGAGGATTTTTTAGCGACAGTCGGGCATCCCCGAGTCGCATTTTTTGGGTTATAGCAGCTGTTTTGACCGGAGTCATGTGCGTTTGGCCGGGGCCACTTTTGATCCCGAGAAGTAGTTTTAGGCGTCTACGCCGAGGGTATGCCCTTTAGGGATTCTTACGAATGCGACGTATAGCCTAAACTGCGGGATTTTTCATGCTTGTTGAGGTCTTACAGTGTATGGAGAATAGATTTGGTTTTGCCGAGGCTGCCCGTTAGTGTCTTACAATTTCGGATTTTCCAGCGCGTGGCGATTGGCGATAGCCTCAGAGTCATCAAATTGCTTATGTTGAGTCTATGAGTATATCGGATCAGTTTAGGCTTGAATACCGCCTTTTGTAGACTTGGAGCCATATTGCGAGGGCTACGTGAGCCCGGAGTCCCGACCCTGGTGTGGGGGTGCTGAATCGTTTAAGTCTCCGAGTGTATCGGATTTATTTGATGGAGGGCATTAGCCGCGAATATGTTGAAATAATCTTTTCCGAAACACGAAATGCTGAGAAGATATCCTTTGTTGCTTGGAGCAGATATAGGCCGTGACGAAAATGCCGAAAATATATTTTTATTGATCGGCGAAAATATAAGCTGTAAATACACGTTGTCCTGCCGCTGTGAGTTTGGTCCACATGGGTGTGACTTCCCTGATTATCTGATGTGCTTGTATGATTCCATTTTGGAAAATTTCAAGAGAGGGAGAGGATCATGAACTCGTCGGGTACCTTCCCTGGGGATATGCAGTCCTGCTAATAATCTTGTTGGCGGAACCTTCTTCCTGTCAGAAACCCGGTCGAGGAAAGAATGCTCGGCGGGCCCCGTGGTGGCTGCGGATCCTCTAGCGGGATCCAGAGCTACTGAACGCCTCAGTTGGCTGCCTGCGTACAGGTTAACAGCAAGAAAGGAAAGGAAATGATAAAAGGAAGCTGCGTTTCGGGGAGTGGGCCCCGCGGCAGTCGTCCTCCTCGTCCGGCCAGGCCTGGCCGAGGACGTGGTTGTCCTTGCCTTTTGTCCTCATTTGAGGGCAGCGCCGGTCATGAGCATAAGGCGAGGGATCTCCTCCTGTCGCTTGTAGCTAGATGCTTTGGCCCTGCGTCTATCACGGGGTTTTACACCTTTGGAGGAGCAGGGTCGGAATTGCGTCCCGGGCGATGTATTCGCCGTTGTCTGTACAAGGCGTCTGCGCCCTGCGTCGCTCGACGTACTATCCTGAGCTCGGGCGGGCCACGCAAGGGGAGCGATTTGGTCGTTGTGGCAATCGCCATTGGGAACATATCAGAGGTCCGGCCCGAGAGCGGCGTTGGGCCGGGTCGCCCTATTGACTTTGGCCCGACATCGTCGGTATAATTTTGGTCGATACACCTGTACTCATAAATGTATGTTTAATTTGAAATGAGTCTAATGAAAGAAGGAATTACCAATACGTTAATGTGGTGCGGAGGTGGAGTCTTGGCATCCTTTTCCTCGAGCAAGAGGGTGTCCTTGGGGAGTATTTCATGGAACCATCCCTTTCTGGTGACGGGCACTTGCATTCCACGTCCTTCGGATCTTCGCGGGATGCCCCCATCCTTTAACAGTTGTGGCGATATGCTGCAGCTTGCCGGCCCTGTTTTGTTCGATTTCCCCTCGTCCGTCGAGCTGGATCCGATTTTGCTCGCTTGGCGATACTTTGTGGTTACCTTTGTTGAATGGCGTAGTTACTGCTCTTTTGGGTCTGTAACTCCGAGCGTCTCGCGATTCCCGTGGTGGGCCATGGTTTCCCTAGAGGGGTTTTGGTTGAATAGATCCGAGCCACCTGGAGTTCCCGGCTTCGCGTATGGTGACCACTATGCTTGGAACTGCAACGCCGAAGTTAAGCTCCATTGGGCGAGGTTTCCTTGCCGGTTGCGTCTTGTCGAATCTGGTACCATTAGAGGTTCCTCGAAGGTGTTGTCCTTGGGCTACTGCCTTGTTACTGCGAGATGCGCTGTGCCTCAAATCGTCTCTTCCGTTCGTGTCGTGTGGATGATGGCTCCATTCATTCAGTGTCAGCTTTTCTGTTGGGAACCTGCCCGGATATGTCGATCCCGAGGAGGTTTTTCGAAGGTCGTCCGTGGCCCTGACTTGGGTCTGGTGTTGGTTGCTGGTATCTGACCAAGCCTCGACCGGATGTTCGACGAAACTTCTCTTGAACTACTCTGGTGTCGTCGGATATGCTTTGTTTGGGTATCGGGCGAAGGTCCGTGCCGCCCCACTATTCGGGACCGGGAGCGGTCTCGTTTGTCCTGTCGGGGAGCGGGGCGCGGCTTCCTGTGATGCTTTACTCTTTCTTCTCCCGGCCTTTGGTGCATTGGGCCCTTTTGGCATTATTTTGATGGTGTTGGCGTGTGCTTCCACGGATCGCGCTAGTACGGTGAGCGGGTCCCCGAGATTGGATGTCGAACAATGGCGCTGCGCCATGGTTTCTTTCGGGGGAATTTCTTCAAATCTCCTTATCGGGACGGGCCCGAGTTCTCCATTTTAGGGGTCGCCGTTCCTGGACGGTTGTGCGTGAGTGGTGATGCGCCCGTGAGGACTTGGGATCCTGTCACTCCTGGGGAATTTCGTCGTTTCTGACTTCCGAGAAATGAGTCTTGGGATCGTATCTTCGGGAGACGGTTGCTGTAGGAGTCTCCTCGAGCATGAGTCGATCTTTACGACAATGTCTTCCGGCATCCTTACTGCCACAAGATAGGTTGTCAGTTCGTCGTTTCCCGATACCTCGGGTACTGGCTTGAAGTGAGGAGATATTTTGGATGCCGTTGCGCTGAGAGTCTCCGGGCGGCTCTGTAGCTGAGAGATAGCCAAATGTTGTTCCTGCAACATTTCAAAAATAATGCGAAGGTTAACCTCCCGTTCTACCCGGTCTGGGTTTTTTCGGGCTTCCTGTTGGTTAGCGTGTTGCGTGCCGCTATCGGTGCGCGACACTTCGTAACCCCGCCATGCGTCGTATGGATCCGCGTCCGCTCGAACCGATCTAGATGCGTTATCGAGGTCCTGCCATGTCGCGCCAGCCGTTAGAACGGACATACCGTTCTCTTTGTGATTTTTGGGGTTTTCGTCTTCGATTTACCTTATCGAGCTGATCATTAACCTGAAATCGAAAGATCTTGGGCAAGAAAAAGTGTGAAAGATACCGTGCGTTTAAGTGACGAAACTAACAAGAGAATAATTACTATTATTTTTAGCCCCACGGTGGGCGCCAAACTGTTTACCGTGAAAATGGTAACAACAATTAAATTTGTAAATGGGATTCTAAAAATACGTGATCTATTCCCGAGCTAGTTTGTGAGGGTGATTAGTGCTAAAGCTTGAAGTAAAACAGTAAAGATCGAGTTAGCCAAAGAAATAATCGAACCAGTAAGGGGACGTTCCCGGGCGTAAAGCAAGCCAGTAGGTACCTCGGAGCCAGGCCTCGAGCCTATCTCGAGCTTATCGAGGGTAGTCGGGAAGGGGATAACAGATAAAGATATAAGTAAGTAAGGCTCTATACTATCAATATTGAGCTAAACGATGAAGAACAAACGAAGAAACAATGAAATGCTAAGGCGACCTCGGGGTCGATGAAGACTGATAACTTAGAAGAAATAGAGAGAGAGAGAGAGAGAGAGAGATATTATTGCATTGTGGAGAAGTGGAGCAACATCAGTCCCTTACAACGTAGGGTGAGTCCCCCTTATATAGGCGAGGGGACTCGGTAAAGTATATGTATAATAATTGCAAGAGTACAAAGATGGGAAGGCTTGACGCGAGTCCTCTCAGTAGGCTCCAGATAGGCCGAACCTGTCAGGTGTAGCCGTGTGCCTAGGAGACTTCCTCTTTTATCCCGACCTCGGACCTTGTTTCTCTCGAGTCGGACATCGATGAGCCCTGAGGCCGAGAACTCGGTCGTGGCCTTCCAACCTCGGGGTCTCGGGGAAGGCTTCTAAAATGTCTTGATAGCAAAAATCAAGTCTTCTGATTTTACCGCGTACAACAGGTTAGTGCTGCAATGTATTCCAAGGTGTATATCTGACGAAGAGAACATTCTATTGACAACTATCCCAGAAGAAGAGGAGATTAAAGAGGCAATTTTCAGTATGAATCCATCTAGTTATGCTGGACCGGGTGGATATAATGGTATCTTTTACCAGAAGTGATGGGATATCATTAAAGAAGATGTTGCATATGTTCAGTTCTTTTTCAATGGAGGCAACCTTACAAAGTTCTTCAATCATACTTGCTTGGCCTTGATTCCAAAGGTAGAATCACCAACTACTTTCTCGGATCTGAGGCCTATAAGCCTAAGTAATTTCTCCTGTAAGGTAATTTCCAAAATCCTTTCAACAAGACTAAACCCTTTGCTGCCCAGATTAATCTCAGAAAACCAGAGTTGTTTCATCACTGGAAGATCTATAACAGAGAATGTATTGTTGGCTGATAACTAGGGAATATGACGTATTTTACACTCCTTCATGCTCATGTTTTGATTAGAAATGTGTAAAAAATAGTCCCAAAGGCTCACAAGTTGTGCTTGATTGCAGGTTTGATCAACAAGGTGACAAGGTGTCAAAGATCAGCTCAAAAAGGAATGAAACTTGCATAAGTACCAAGACAAGACAAAGCTCAGGAAAAACAGGGCTAATGCGGCCGCACACCATTCTGTGCGGTCCGCACAAGTGAGGTTCAGAGAGGCTGCTATTCAGGCACAAAGGCAATGCGGCCGCACTCGATTTAGTGCGGTCCGCAAAAAGAAGGTTCAGAGAGTTGCCGATTTCAAGTTTGAAGCCCAATGCGGTCCGCGCTCCATTTCATGCGGACCGCACTAGAAGCCACCGCGGCCGCACTAGACTTTGTGCGGTCCGCATTTCCCTAGTTCAGAGAGCTGGAAATTCAAGTCAAGAGCCTTAGTGCGGCCGCACGTGATTTTTTTGCGGTCCGCACTAGCCCCGCAGGGGTATTTTCGTTCGAGATTTTTAGCCTAGTATAAATAGATTCTTTTCCCATTTTTAGGAAATCAGATAGTTTTGTACGTAGAGCTGCGCTCGTGACTTGGGTTATTTTGCTATTTTGAGTAATTTTAGCTTAATTTTACCATTGAATCTTCAAGTTCTTCTTAGTAATTAATTATTATGAGTTCATCTTCATCTATTTCTTTGTTTTTGTCTCTAATTATGAGTAGCTAGACCCATCAGCTAGGGTTGTGGCTCAACCCTAGTGTGGGTTATTGATGGGTCTTGTATTTTAGGGCTTGATTGACTATGGGTGTTTGATATTTGGGCTAATTTCATATTTTATTGCTAAATTAGTGGTTGCAAACACTAGTTTGTGTTTAGTTGACTTTTGCTCTTCTTGAGAAAGAGAGCCTAAGTCTCTAAAATTAGTCCAACAAGGAATTGGGGCGTACTCAAGAGAATTGATAGCCCCAATTAAAGGGTTAAACCGAGAGATCGTAATACCTGACTTGAACCTTAATTGCTTGTGCAAATTTGCATACCCAATTGGTCTTGAGAAAGTCAACTCGGGCAAAATCACTCGAACTACCGAGAGGTATAGAGTCAGTAGAATCGAGCAATGGTTATATCATACTCCCCAAATGTGTCAATCTAGCTTTAGACTCAAGAATCCGTCAATTGACCACCTAGGTGAAAGTCACTACCCTGGTGCCTTTTAATCATTTGAATAACTCGCAATAGTTTAATCCTAGCTTATTTTAGTTTAATTGAGCATTGTAGTTTATAAAATTAGAATCATAATTAAAACAAAAAATGTGTAGAAGTGCAATTTGGAGCAAATACACAACTCCACTTTAGATAGACACCCAACTCCAATATCTAGCTCCCCGTGTAAATCGATCTTGACCCTAAATCGGGTAAAAGCTGCTTCGACCTCTCTCGCTACTCAATAGTAGTGCAGGGTTGGCTTCGATCAACTTTTTGGCGTCGTTGCCAGGGACATAACGGTTTTGGCTATCTATCTAAATAGTTTTGTGTTTTGTTCTTCTTTCCTTCTTTGTTACTAATTTGTGTGTGTCACAACTTCAGGTACAAAATGGCATTAAATGCTAATGACCCTCTTGGAAACGTGATTGCGGGAGAGGAGGTTGATGAAAATGGCGATGAAGAGGTGCCTCTTGCACCTCAAGGACAACGTAGAGGTCGCCAGGCCAATGCAAATGAGAGCATTCCAGACCCTTATCCGCCACCTCCAAGAGCGGTTCCTCGAGTGCTCCCAAACCAAGGCTATGCAAGTACAATTATCCCACCCAGGATCCGGGCGGGCAATTTCCAAATTACTAATGTGATGTTGACATTACCGGAGCAGCATGGGTACTTCACGGATGCTGCCACTCAAAATGCTTACAAACATCTCAAGGGGTTCGTGGATACCTGTTGGGGGAGCAAGCAAACCATGTGTCCGAGGATGCACTTCGATTGAGGCTCTTCCCATTCTCACTTAGAGGGAAGGCATTGGATTGGCTTGAGCGACTTCCCACCATTCCATCACAACTTGGGATGAGTTGGCGGATAAGTTCGTTGCCAAATTTTTCTCACCAGGGCACATGGCAGCACTACGGGATGAGATCTTAGCCTTCAAGCAGGAGCCCACCGAACCATTACACGAGATTTGGGAGAGATATAGAACTATGGTGAAGGAATTCCCCAACAATGATATGACAGTGGCGATGATAAATCAGACCTTCTATCGGGGCATCAATACAACGAATCAATGCATAGTGAATCAATTGGCTAGGGGAAATTTCATGAAGCTGCCTTATGATGAAGCTTGTGCTATTCTTGAGGAGATGGCTGACACATCCTCCGCTTGTCAAAGTAGAGCCAATGTGCCACAGGGTGACCCCACGATCACTCATTTACACAATGAACTACATGACCATGGACAGGCTATAGCAGAACTTACAACAACAATGAACCAATTAGCAAAGGCACAGTTGCAACAAGTTCAGAATCCTCACCAAGTAAAGTCCATGGAGGGTGTTAACATGCTTGTGAACAATAGAAGACAGAGGTCAACTGAACCAAGGGAATTCAGATCAATTTGACAATGATTATGGTGGATTCCAAGATGATTGTTATGATGGCCTGAACGAAGAGGTGCAATATGTGAATAATTACCAAGGCCAAAGAGGCAATTCTTCTAACCAACAACAACCATGGAGATCCCAGGCCAATTGGGGTAACCAACAACAAGGCAACAATAATTGGAACAATCAACAAAAAGGGAACAACAATTGGGGAAATCAAAATAACAATCGGAACAATCAGGAAAACTGGGGAAACAACAACAATTGGGGTGGAAATAACAACCAGGGTGGATGGAACAATAACCAAGGAAATCAGGAGCAAGGCTTTCAAAGGCCCCCAATGTACCAAGAACCGAGCAACCCACCACCTTTTCCATCCCAGGGTCCTAGTTCTTCCAACAATGAAATGGGTAGAATTGATATGATGTTTGAACAGATGATGAAAAAGAATGCTGACTCCGATGCGCAATTGGCTTCTCTCAACACTTCAATCAGGAATTTAGAGGTCCAGCTAGGCCAAATCTCACAGTCTTTGAATACTCGCCCAAAGGGGGCTCTACCGAGTGATACGGTGGTTAACCCAAAGGGTGGTAACAATCATGTTATGGCGGTAACTACACAGAGTGAAAGAGGCGGTGATGTGAATGCCTCCGAACAAAAGCATGTTTTGGGTGATGAAGTTGAGTTGCAAGAAGATGAAGTTCCTTTTGTGGTTGAGAATGTGTTTGATGAAAACATGAATCAAGAAGTGAGGATTGATATTCAAGATGCCGAGGTGGAAACGCAAATTGACGTGAACCCGTCTAGGGAACACGTAATGAACATGCCGGAGCCGGTTATGCCAAAATCCAAGGCACCCTTGCCTAGGCCACCTCCCCCTTATCCTCAGAGGCTAGCCAAGCAGAAAAATGAGAATCAATTCAAACAGTTTATTGACATGATGAAGAGCTTATCCATTAATGTGCCTTTGGTGGAGGCTTTATAGCAAATGCCTGGCTATGCTAAATTCATGAAAGATTTGGTGACAACTGTGAAACTATCAAGATGACCCACCAAGTTAGTGTTATAGTACATTCAATGGCTCCGAAGTTAGAGGATCCCGATGCTTTCACTATCCTTGCACTATTGGGAGTGCATACATTGCTAAAGCTTTGTGTGATCTAGGGGCTAGTATCAACTTGATGCCCTACTCAGTTTTCAAGACTTTGGGTATTGGGCCACCGAGGCCAACTTCCATGAGATTACAAATGGCAGATAGATCAATGAGGCGACCATTGGGTATTGTTGATGATGTGCTTGTCCGGGTGGATAAATTTATCTTGCCAGTTGATTTTGTGATCTTGGATTGCGAGGTAGATTATGGGGTCCCGATCATATTGGGGAGACCTTTCCTTGCTACGGGGAAGGCTCTAGTGGATGTGGAAGCAGGGGAACTCACTTTCAGGGTGGGTGATGAAAAGGTCGTTTTACATGTGTGCAAGTCAATGAAGCAGCCCAATTGTACAGAAGTGTGCTCGTTCGTGGATCTTGTCACGGCTGTGATAATTGATGATACTAGTGCAATTATCAATGTAGAGGACCCTTTGGAGGCTGTATTGTTGAATCTTGATGTCAATGATGATGAGGGCCGAGTGGAGTGCGTGAATGATTCACATGGAATGGGCTATTATTCTTAGAAGCCTTGGAAACTCTCTTTGCATCTTGAAAATAGAAAGACCCCTCCAACAAAGCCTTCAATTGAGGAACCTCCGGTGTTGGAGTTGACGCCATTGCTTCCACACCTAAGGTATGAATTCTTAGGCCCTAATTCAACTTTACCAGTTATTCTTTCCTCTTGCCTTACTAACATGTAAGTAGATGCCATATTGGCGGTGCTCAAAAAGCGAAAAAGGCAATTGGATGGACTTTAGCTGATATTCGGGGAATAAGCCCCGCATTCTATATGCATAAGATTATTCTGGAAGATGATGCAAATCCCTTCTCGGAACATCAAAGGAGGATGAACGAGGCAATGCAAGACGTTGTGAAAAAGGAGGTGATCAAGTGGTTAGATGCCGGAGTGGTGTACCCTATCTCTAACAGTTCGTGGACTTCACCGGTGCAGTGTGTGCCAAAGAAGGGTGGTATGACTGTGGTGACCATTGCTAATAATGAACTTATTCCAACCCGGATAGTGACTGGATGGAGGGTGTGCATGGACTACCGCAAGCTGAACAAAGTGACCCGCAAGGATCACTTCCCATTGCCTTTCCTTGACCAGATGCTTGATCGTCTTGCTGGGCGTGCCTTCTATTGTTTCTTGGATGGTTATTCAGGGTAAAACCAAATTTTGATAGCTCCAGAGGATCAGGAGAAGACAACCTTTACTTGTCCATATGGCACCTTTGCTTTTCTCGGATGCCCTTTGGGTTGTGCAATGCACCGGCAACATTCCAACGGTGTATGATGGCCATTTTCACCGATATGGTAGAACATATTTTGGAGGTGTTCATGGACGACTTCAGTGTTGTGGGTGATTCATTTGATGAGTGTCTAAAAAATTTGGATAGAGTGTTGGCCCGGTGTGAAGACACCAATCTTGTGCTAAATTGGGAAAAATGCCACTTCATGGTTGAGGATGGCATAGTGTTGGGTCATAAAATTTCAAAGAATGGTATTGAGCTTGACAAAGCCAAAATTGAGGTGATTTCAAGACTTCCTCCCCCCACTTCTGTCAAGGGGGTTAGAAGTTTTCTTAGGCATGCGGACTTTTTGAAGGTAGTAAATCCTTTGTGCAAGCTACTAGAAAAGGATGCCAAGTTCGTGTTTCAAAGAATGGTATCGAGCTTCGAGCTCATGTGCAACGCGAGTGATGTTGCGGTTGGGGCAGTTTTGGGTCAAAGACTGAACAAAATGTTTCAACCGGTGTACTATGCGAGCAAGACAATGAATGAGGCTCAAAGGAACTACACGGTAACTGAGAAAGAGTTGTTGGCTATTGTGTTCGCAATGGAAAAATTTCGGCCATATCTTATGGGAGCCAAGGTCATAGTGCACACCGATCATGCAGCTCTTAGGTACTTGATGACAAAGAAAGACTCCAAAGCTAGACTAATGCGATGGGTCTTATTACTTCAAGAGTTTGATTTGGAAATTGTGGACCGTAAAGGTAGTGAAAACCAAGTTGCGGATCATTTGTCCTGCTTGGAGGAGGAAGGAAGGCCGTGTGATGGCCTAGAGATCAATGATGCATTTCCCGATGAGCAGCTACTTTCTGTGTCGATGAGTGATATGCCATGGTTTGCGGATGTTGCTACTTTCCTTGTGACTGGCATCATCCCGTGTGAGCTTTCTTCTAACCAAAGGAAGAAGCTCAAACGGGATAGTCTGGACTTCTATTGAGATGAGCCATACCTGTTCAAGATTTGCACTAACGGAGTGATCCGGAGGTGTGTCCCTGAGGAGGAGCAATCGAGTATCTTAGAGGCTTGTCATTCCTCTCCCTATGGTGGCCATCATGGAGGGGCGAGGACAGCTTCGAAATTTCTAAGTTGTGGGTTTTATTGGCCAACTTTGTACAAAGATGCAAGTGATCTCGTTAATAGGTGTGACCAATGTCAGAGAGCGGCCGGTATTTCGAAGAAAGATGAGATGCCTCTAAACACCATTCTAGAAGTGGATATCTTTGATGTTTGGGGTATTGATTTCATAGGCCCATTTGTAAGCTCGTGCGGAAACACCTACATTCCTGTAGCGGTTGACTATGTCTCAAAATGGGTCGAGGCCGTGGCTTTGCCCAACAATGAAGCTAGAAGTGTGGTTGCATTTCTAAAGAAGAGCATTTTTACAAGGTTTGGCACTCCTCGTGCAATTATAAGTTATGGAGGATCGCATTTTTGCAACAGAGCTTTTGACACCTTGCTTGCCAAGTATGGTGTCAACCATAAAGTGTCTACTCCTTATCACCCTCAGACGAGTGGCCGGGTTGAAGTCTCTAATAGGGAAATCAATAGCATCTTGTCTAAAACAGTCAATGCCAATAGGACCGATTGGTCTAAGAAGTTGGACGATGCTCTATGGGCTTACCGAACTGCTTACAAGACTCTGATTGGTATGTCTCCGTACCGGTTGGTGTTTGAAAGCTTGCCATTTACCGGTGGAGTTAGAGCACAAGGCCATGTGGGCTTTGAAGAAACTGAACCTTGAATGAGATGTGGCTGCAAATCTCCGGGTTGAACAACTCAATGAACTTGATGAATTCCGTTTCCATGCCTACTCCAGTTCTTCCTTGTACAAGGACAACATAAAGTACCTTCATGATAAATATGCTTGTGGCAAGGAGTTTAGAGTAGGTGATTTAGTGCTCTTGTTCAACTCTCGGTTACGGTTGTTTCCGGGAAAGCTAAAGTCAAAATGGAGCGGACCTTTTGAGGTGGTATTTGTGACCCCGTTTGGTGCCCTTGATTTGAAGAACAAAAATGGGGAGATTTTCCGGGTTAATTGTCACAGGGTCAAGCACTACTTGGGAAAATTTGATGATAGCCATGTGGTGGCACTTGTTCATTTCAAATGATGTGATGGTAACATGCTTTCATGTCGCGACGTTAAATCAGGCGCTTCTTGGGAGGCAACCCATGTGTTTTTCTTCTTGTTTTTCTTTGATTTTTATTGTAGTATAGGATTTATTTTTGGACTGATTGGTTGTGAGATGTTACACGACTGTGTTGATGCAGTGCAGGATATAGTGAAAAAATTGTTCAAGTCTCTGAAGTTTTCAATGCAGCCGCACTACATTTAGTGCGGACCGCACTGATGAAGGATGACAATACCAGCTCTCTGAACTTTGCCACCGCGGCCGCATTACATTTTGTGCGGTCCGCGGTGGACCACTGCGGCCGTATTACATTTTATGCAGTCCGCAGTGGTTGCCTTCTCAAACTTCGAATTACACTGTGTGGTGTGGACCACAGTCCATTTTGTGCGATCCGCATGGGGGGTAGGTAAGCTGAGCCCCAGGACTTTTTCTATAAATAGTACCTGAGGCCCAACATTTAAACTTTTCGATCCTCTTGCTCTCAGACCTCATAAAATTACTGTTCATCACTAGTGTTGCACAAATTCATCTGCATTTCCTCGATTAATCAACAGTAACCCTTACATATGGTAATTTTTACTTCTCTTTGATTGTTTGATTTGATTATTGTCTTTTAATTTTTGTTTTCTTAGCTTCTCTCATTTTCTTCCCGTATATCTGTTAATTTGGTAGCTTAGGGTAGTTAAATTCTTGTTAAAATTAGATTTAGGTAGTTAACATCACTGGAAAACACTTAGGGACCTTTCTTAGGTGTAAAAATGGGACTTAAAATCAAAATACCTTGAACCCTAAGTTGAGTGCAGTGACTGGGCACTCTGTGCGGACCGCAATGGATATTGTGCGGTCTGCGTGTCCCTGTGCGGTCCGCATTGGCTTTTTGTGTGGGACCGCATTGAAGATTGTCCTGAAACCTAACCACTATGGACTGCGACCGCATTGCATTTTGTACGGTCCGTGGTGCCTCAATGCGGACGCACTACATTTTGTGCGGTCTGCAATGCATAGATTCAGAGAGTGGGCATTCTGAACCCCACCTCTGTGCGGACCGCATTGCGATTTTGTGCGGTCCGTATTGACCTCTGTGCGGCCGCACTCCATTTTGTGCGGTCCGCACTGTGTAACATCTGCAACTGTCTGCAACCTTTTCTTTTCTGCAGCTCTGATCTTAATTTCTTCTACTGATACTAACAAGCCTAATGAATTTGTTTGCAGACAATGGTAAAATCAAGAGGCCAGGGTGCTAAACAACCAGGGAGAGGAGAGTCCTCCCGGGGGAGGGGACTTGGAAATATAAAATTAATCCCCAAATTTCGAGAGGCAATTAAAGCAACAAGGAACGCTATTCGGGCCGCTGATAGAGCTGCTTCCCATTCCTCGGGAAGTGTGTATGTGCCTTCCAAGGAGCTAACTGACTCTGATTCTGTTCCGGAATTCATGGATGATTTTCCGGACAGATTCAGGTTGACAGATGAACCCACTTCTCCAGCATCCCCCACTGCTCAGGCTTCAGTGCATGTATCTTCTGGGTCGTCTGAGGGTTCAGCCGAAGGAAGTAAGGATGAGTACTCCACCTCTCGCACAGCTTTATTATCTGGAGAGGGTGCAGTAGGAGAAGAAGAGGTAGTAGGTGAAGGGGGTGAAGCTCGGGTGGGAGGTGTTGCTAGAACTAGAAACCCGAAAGTGTGGCAAGACCGGTTCGTAAGTGAGGTGGCCTACCATAAATTCAGGGAATGGTGGCCGTGAGGAAATTGATTCTGGAGAGAAGCTTTGTTGATAGAGACCTATTGCCTCACAACCCCAACGTGAGAAGGCAATTTAGGGAGAGAATAGGCTGGGCATACTTCTTGGGGGACTGTGTGGATGCGAACGAGCAGTTGGTCAAGGAACTCTATACCGATGCTGCCCACATCAAAAAAAGCACCAAAGTGACCAAGGTGCAAAATTTGAAAGTGTTGTTTGATGGAAAGTCAATAAATGACTACTTGGGTTTTGATGAGGAGGATGAGTCGCTGTACTTGGCGAAGATGGAATTAGGTGAGGAGGTCCGTCCTTGGTTAGCACAGTATCGGGCAATCCCAGGTACCACTCCCGATTGGCTGAATGCGGGAGTAAAAATTTTGAGAAGAAGTTTGAACTTTGAGGCCAAGGGGTGGGAAACATTTGTATGCAGCAGATTGGACCCCACTACTCATGACAACTCCCTCCCTCTTCACCGAGAAGTTTTGGTGGCATCAATCATGGCGGGGTACCCGATTAATGTCGGGAATGTAATGTCTCGGGTAATCACACAGGTAGTCAGTGAGGGTGACAGAAACTACCCCTTCCCCAGCTTCTTGACCATGTACTTCAGAGACCTCAAGGTTGAGAAGAGGCCATTTGATATCAAGGTAAAAGCAAAGGCCCCGTTCACATGGTATAGCATGCAGGGTGATGACAACCCGAAAAGCAAGAACTACAAGGAAACAGCCACTGCTCTAACTGGCCAGTCTGAAGAGCCAGTTGTGGTAGTGGCTCCTACTAAGCCTGCTTCCACGTCAGCGGACATTCCCCCTGGTCCATCCACTTTAGCAGCTGCAGACATACCCTCTTCCCGAGCCTACCCAGTGAATACACACCGACTGAGCCAGGCTCTTCTCAGCATCAACAACTGGATACAGACAGCTTCATCCAAGTTGTCTGTCCTCGCCACTATAGTAGCAGCTCAGTCGGCACATCCACCACTGCAGGTCCCACAGTCTATTGAGGATGCCCTCAAGGAGATTCTAGAAAACTAGCAGAAAATCCTCGATACTCAAAAGAAGCTTACGAAAGCTGTGGATGCTAATGGGAAAGCTCTCAAGGACCTTGCTAAGGAGGCCAAGAATATGAGAAAGACTCGGGCTTCCAAGGAGTCTGTGAAGGAGTTGAGTGTTGAGGTTGATAGATTGAAGGCAGATCATCTGCCTTTGGACTTACTGTTTCAGGACCCTGTGCCAGCAGCCCATCCCCAGCCACTGCAAACAGAGAGGCCTTCCAAGAGACCGAGGGTGATTCCCCGTGCAGACAATGCAGTCATCCAGTTGGAGGACCCACTGGAGGCTTCCTCCAGTCAGCCACAAGATGCAGCCCAGGAGCTTGTCCAGGTCCAGGCCCAGGTCCCAGCAGCAGAGCAGCAGGTCATAGGGAACCAGTATGAAGTTCCCGAGCATATTGAGGACCCAGGGACCACTCAGGATCCCATGCAGACAGGCGGGCCATAGGGAGTCTCTATAACCTTTTTCCTCTATTTTTGGTGCTTATTTTGCTTAGTGGGCATTGAGGACAATGCCAGATTTCATTTGAGGGGTTAGGCCCTACTTTGATTTGGTATGGATGACTGTATATATTTTACAGATTTTATGCTTTCTTTATTTTTCATCTTTGGTATGTATATAATTTTGGTACTTCATTACATTTTTCGTACTTTTCACTTTGGGTCTGTATATAAAAGTTATGTTACATTGTATATATTTATCCCTGTATTGTATTCGATTAAAAAACCCTCTTGTACATATTCATTCTACTTTTCGCAATTTTTCTTTTCCGTAGCTTCTTAGTTATGTTCGTAGCTTCTTGTTTTGAATGTTTGCAATAAGCCTTTGGTTTTCTTAATGCCACGGTTCTTTCCAAAGGTGGAATTTGTGTGAACCGGGTAGCTCTTCCCAATGATAGATGGCGTGACAACCTTCTTAAGGGTTTGAGTCCATTTTTCTTTTTGTTTTTAGTAGTTAGTGGTTAAGGGTGCCTCAAGCAAAGCTTCACTTGGGCCTAGCACATTTGCCTTTGATCTCATGGTCAAAAATAAATTGTTGTGTTTAGGATGGTGAAAGTCGTAACCTTGAGACTCTTGTGTTGACCGATAATCATCAAGTGGTTTTTCGGGACCATTGTGAGCTCAAATCTTATCTAAGGTCGTTGTGGGCCCCCGACTCTGTGTCTTTAGCAATCTCATAGCGTGTGTGGTGAGAAATTGCATTGCAAGTCCAAGTCCCGAGCCATTGGTCTAGAACTTGCCCTGAATATTTGTTGAGGCGAAATCCTAAGTTAATTTTGACTTGAGACATGATTAATGGCTCTCCTTGATCCAAATGATAGCTTGAACACTTCCATAGCCTACCAAAGATAAAATCCCTAGTCAACCCTTTTGAGCCTTAAACCTTTTTTTCCTTCAAGAACCATGATACAAGCCTTTACTCGTTCTAAAAGATACCCGATCTTTCCTTAGCACATGGCAAAAGAATAAGTTTGGGGGGAGAGACAAGGACTGCAACAAAGTGGTAAAAAGTACAAAATGAAGAAAAGGAAAGGCAATAAAAAAGAAAGAAAAGCAAAAAGACACAAAGAATACTCAATGTGGAAATGAATAAAATGGATTCAAGAAAAGCAAAGAATGAAAGGTGTGAAAAATTGAGAAAGGAGAAAAGATTTGAAATGTATAAGAAAGAGTGATAGTGTGTCTCTCTAACCCCTTGAAAGAAGTGAAAAGACTCAAAAAGTCAAGTGAATTTGTGCCAAAATAAAACAAAAGAAGTGCTTAAGGGAAGATGGAACCTACTTAGACCAAACATTGCCCACCCAGAACCAAAAGCCTTCACCATGACTCCACAAAAGCCCTATATGATCTCTAGTTGAATGAAGCTTATATTAGTAGTGACTCACATAAGGGGAAAGCATATGGTACTTAGAGCCGTACTTGTGACTTTTCTTTTTGAGAGATGAGTGAATTTCCATTAACCTCGTTTTGAGTGCCACTATTCTAAAGGTGAGGTTTGCTTAGGGAGAGCTGAGGATGTGTGAGTTTGGGTTCCACAATGACCAAAGTAATAGAAAGAGTTCTTTGATGTGTTGAGTCAACTCTTGATGCTCTTGTGTCGCACTTGATCCATGGTGTTTAAAAGAGTAAATGTTGTTAATGATTTATGTGTATTGAGGGCAATTGTTAGTCCCAATTGATGCTAGATGAGGTCACTTTAGGATAGCTGAATTGTCTTGGATTTTCTCTTAAGGGGTGGGTCTTATTTTGTTTGCTTGAGGACAAGCAAAAGCTTAAGTTTGGGGGAGTTGATAACTAGGGTTTTGATACATTTTATACTCCTTCTTGCTTATGTTTTGATTAGAAATTTATACAAAATAGTCCCAAAAGGCTTACAAGTTGTGCTTGATTGCAGGTTTGATCAACAAAGTGACAAGATGTCAAAGGTCAGCTCAAAAAGGAGCGAAACTTGCACAAGTACCAAGACAAGATGTCAACTCTTAAGGGATGGGTTTTATTTTCTTTTCCATTTTTAGGATAAGCAGATAGTTAGACTGAAAGCTGCGCTCGTGGGTTCGAATATTTTAGCTGTTTTGAGTAATTTTAGCTTCATTTCAACATTAAATCTTCAAGTTTAATTTAGCAATTAATTAATATGAGTTCTTCTTCATCTATTTCTTTATTTTTGTCTCTAATTATGAGTAGCTAGACCCATCTACTAGGGTTGTGGCTCAACCCTAGTGTGGATAATTGATGGGTCTTGTATTTTAGGGCTTGATTGACTATGGATGTTTGATATTTGGGCTAATTTCATGTTTTATTGCTAAATTAGTGGTTGCAAACACTAGTTTGTGTTTAGTTGACTTTAGCTCTTCTTGAGAAAGAGAGCCTAAGTCTCTAAAATTAGTCCAACAAGGAATTGGAGCGTACTCAAGAGAATTGATAGCCCCAATTAAAGGGTTAAACCGAGAAATCGTAATACCCGACTTGAACCTTAATTGCTTGTGCAAATTTGCATACCCAATTGGTCTTGAGAAAGCCAATTCGGGCAAAATCACTCGAACTACCGAGAGGTATAGAGTGAGTAGATTCGAGCAATGGTTATATTATACTCCCTAAATGTGTCAATCTAGCTTTAGACTCAAGAATCCGTCAATTGACCACCTAGGCGAAAGTCACTACCCTAGTGCCTTTTAATCATTTGAACACTCACAATGTTTAAATCCTAGCTTATAGTAGTTTAACTTGAGTATTGTAGTTTATAAAATTAGAATCATAATTAAAACCAAAAATGTGTAGAAGTGCAATTTGGAAAAAATACACAACTCCACTTTAGATAGACACCCAACTCCAATATCTAGCTCCCTGTGGAAATCGATCCCGACCCTAAATCGGGTAAAAGCTGCTTCGACCTCTCTC
>NC_031990.1:38314121-38321409 GCF_001879085.1 Nicotiana attenuata
AGCATATCATCTATGTAGACTTCCATGGTTTTCCCTAAATGTTCTTGAAACATTTTAGTCACCAACCTTTGATATGTGGCTCCAGCGTTCTTGAGACCAAATGGCATTACTTTGTAACAGTAAGTCCCCCTGTCTGTTATAAATGAAGTTTTTTCCTCATCTATGGGATCCATTTTGATTTGATTATACCCTGAATATGCATCTAAAAAACTTAACAATTCATGTCCTGCAGTGGCAACAATTAGTTGATCTATATGCGGTAATTGAAAAGAATCTTTAGGACAAGTTTTGTTTAGGTCAGTATAATCTACACAAACTCACCACTTACCATTCTTTTTAGGTACCACTACTGTATTAGCTAACCAATTTGGATATTTTACCTCGCGGATGGACCCAATTTTTAAAAGCTTTTGTACCTCATCTTGAACCACCTAATTTTTGAAAGATCCTTGCTTTCTTTTCTTTTGTTTGACAGGGGATATGATGGATCTTCATTTAACTTGTGGGTCATCACTTCCGGAGGTATCCCTGTCATATCAGAATGGGACCAGGCAAAACAATCCACGTTAGTTTCAAAAATTTAGTCAACTTACCTTTCATTTCCTGGCTGAGGTTGGCCCTAAGGTAGACTTTCCTCTTAGGCCGGGAGGCGAATAGTACTACAGCTTCCAATTCCTCAATCGTTGTTTTGATGTTTTCATTTTCCTCTGGCTCTTGGATGGTATCGGGCCTTGAGTCTACATCTGTTTTCCCGTGTTCAGTTGAGATTTGTGTTGCATCATCCTCAACTGAATTGTATAATTGCTATTTTTCTTCATTTTTTGCACTTGAATCTGCTACAGAATTGATGCTCCTGGACGCTTGCTGGTCACCATGGATTTGTCGTATTCCCCATTGTGAAGGAATTTAATAACTTGGTGCAGGGTAGATGGCACAGCATCCATTTCATGAATCCATGGTCTACCGAGGATCATATTGTAAGCCATATCCATCTTAACCACCTGAAATTTCGTGTCTTTGACAACTCTTTCTGCGAATGTGGTGAGTATTATCTCACCTTTTGTTACAACGCTCGAGTTGTCAAAACCACATAAGGTGTGCGCATTGGGTATCAGCTTATCTTCAGCTTGCATTTCGTTTACCACTCTTAATAGAATGATATTCATGGAGCTGCCTGGATCAATCAAATCTCGTTTCACATTAGTGTAATGTACAAGTAAAGATATTACCAGCACGTCATTGTGCGGGGTTAGTACGCCATCTGCATCTGCATCATCAAATGTAATACTTTCTTCTTCCAAAACACGTCGAACTCGTTTCCCATATGTGACTGTAATTTTTGAAACTTTCTTGGCTGCTGTTACGCCATTGATTTCTTCTCCCCTACTTATGACATTAACAGTCCTTTGTGGTGAAGGGGGTTTTGGGGGCTCCTGTCTGTTTTTCATATATGTCTGCTTTCCTTTTTCACTAAATAATTCAGTTAGATTCCCTTGCTTCCATAAATGTTCAACTTCACCTTGCAGCAATCTACAATCTGCCGTTTTTTGACCGTGATCATGGTGAAACTCGCACCAATAATCAGGATTTTGCCTGTTTGGATTTGATCTCATTTCTTTTGGCCAGCGTACTTTGTCGCCCATGCTCCTCAAAACAGCCACCAATTCGGACGTGCTTACATTAAAACTGTAGCCGCTGATCTTCGCCTTAGAGCTTCTGTCATCACCACACGTCTCTCGTACATTTTGTTCCTTCCCGAACCTTGATGATGAACCCGACTCCCTATCTCTTGATATATGATCGTACCTGAGGTTATCCTGTTTTGATCGTGAGTCTCTTCCTGCTGGTCCTATGTAAGGTTCGTACCTGTTTTTACCGGACCTTTTTTCAGTTTCAGCTCGCCTTTAACTTATCTTTTCATCCCTTTGAGATTGAATGATGGTATCCTCTTGTATCCGCAGGTTCGTGCTGTATCTGTTATAAACATCATTCCAAGTTGTAGCTGGAAATTCTCGTAGGCTTTCCTTGAGTCTCCTCGTGGCTTCTGAACTTTTTTCGTTTAGATTGCTGGCAAATATCATCGCTGCCCAGTTATCTGGTACACATGGCAACATCATCCTTTCACGCTGGAACCTGTCTACGAATTCCCTGAGCAGCTCCGTATCTCCTTGCTTTATTTTAAAAATGTCCTCCATTCTTTTCTCAACTTTTTGAGCTCCCTAGTGTGCTTTGATGAATGAATCTGCAAGTTCAGCAAAAGAATGTATAGAATTTTCAAGTAAAAGAGAGTACCATGTTAATGCTACCTTAGTGAGTGTTTCTCCGAATTTTTTGACCAAAACTGATTCAATTTCCTGCTTGGTCAAGTCGTTGTCTTTTACACCGGTTGTGAAAGAAGATACGTGATCTTGTGGATCAGTGGTACCATCGTATTTTGGGATATCGGGCATCTTAAATTTCTTCGGAATTGGTAAAGGAGCAGCACTTGGCTTCCAAGCTTGTTGTGAGTATTTGTCCATATCTACCCCTTGATTACAGGCGGTACTCCGGGTATTTGCTCTATGCGATCGCTTTGTTCCTTGACCTGTCTCTGCAAAGTTAGTACTAAATTTTGTAAATCAGAATTAGTTGGGTTACCTGACCCTCCGTCACGAGATTCGCTAGGGGTTCCCCCACTGTCTGAGTTAATGAGTCCTGAGCGAGGATTTTCTAAGGTGTTGTTGTTTGGAGTTGATGTTCGTGGCACGACTGGTAGCTGGTTAGCGAAAGCCTCAAGAGCTTTGCTGACCTGTTGAGCGATTAACTTTTGCAAAGCTTCGTTGATAGCCTCATCATTTTCCAATTGATCATTTGCATTTGATTGAGATCCATCAGGAGTTCCTTCTCGAGATTGTCGAGGAGAATTTCGTGGGGAAGGGACCGGGGTTCCATCACCTTGCTGATTCTCCTGGAGTTGACGGTCTCTTTGATTGTTGTTATTGACATTTGACATGACTGATTTGAAAAAAGATTAATTTAGGAAGGAATAGATTATCAGATTTCCAGTAATGGCACCAATTTGTTTAACCAAAAATTGGGATTTCGGTCAAAGCTTATTTTAGAAGAACTCGGGTTACTGATAATCAAGTAGAAATAGGAATAATTGATGTAAATAATAGCTTAATAGAAAGCAAAATAAATCAGTGTATTCCAATAGTATTTTGTGTCCTTACAAATGTTCATTCTTCACCTTTTATAGCTATTTCTAAGTAATACGTTTTTCTCTTTTCATAATTGAGTTTTCATGGACAATTAATGGAATTTAATGTAACGTTATAATTGGAAATCGTAAATGACTTAATACAGATTCTGTAACGTTTTCTGTAATTAATGCCTATTAATTTCCAATAATACGTATCTATACCCCTTTTGCTATTTAGGTTCACTCTTCTGATCCCTCTTCAGAATATCAAGAGGTTCGAGCACCTATCCCTTTTGGCTCTCTTGGATTTTTGCCCGTGCCTGCTAAAGTTCGTGCCTCTTCATCTATTCTTCGCCAACTGACATTCCTTTACCAATCCACGTGTCATGATATATCACCACATAATTAATTCGATATATTAATTTAATTTTTCCCAATACACTAACAAGATCAATGAAGCTTAAACTTCCTTTTAACGTGGTGATCTCTGGATTTGGTAATCAGATTATCTCTACATGTCATTGTCGTGTGAGCCCAAAAAATGGGACAATCCAACATGTTTTCTGTAGTAGTGATGCTACTACACACTTATGGAATTATTTTGGCAACCCTTTGGGAATAGTGGGGCAGGGTAACAATATTAGAATTAGGATGGTACAGTGGTGGGATACTAGATCCAACAACATTGTTCATAAATAAATTTGCAAACTTTACCAATTCTCATTGTTTTGGAAATTTGGAAAAGTTGGTGTGCTTGTAAATATGGCACTCAGAGGAATTTTTTGTATAGAAGAATGGAATATCAAATCATGTGGAATGTTAAGGCAGTTTTCGATATGAATTTTCCAAATTGTGAAAGGTCACTACCATGACCTAGTCTCTGTGAATTGATTGAAAAACTGAAGCCAATCCAGAGACTTTTCAGGTTGTGTGCAAAATACCATATAATGTAAAGTTGAAGGTGAACACTGATAGAAGCTACATGAAGTCTATAGGAAAAGTTGGGATAGGAGGAATTATTAGAGAAGAATATGGGGACATTATTGAAGCTATCTCTTTTTCAATGGATTGCTCTAGTAACAATGTAGCTAAGGCATTAGCTGCAAAGTTTAGGGCAAACATATGCATTCAGAAAGGTTGCACAAACTTTGAACTTCAGCTTGACTCATCATTGGTGGCTGATATGCTGAAGAAAGAAGACCCAATGAATCTAAAACTGAAGATGATTATTTAAGAAACACTGCAGATTCTAGGCCAGGCGGATGTACAAATTACTCACGCCGACAGGGAAGCTAATCAAGTTGCAGATGGCTTAGCTAAGTATGCTACCACGCTTGAAGAATGGAGATACTTCCACAGTTTTCAGCAGCTGCCAGGAAAAGCTAAATGGCCCTTTCTGCTGGATAAAGTGCAGCTACCACGTTTTAGAAGTAAATATGAGAAGGGTAATTTTTTTGTAAGCTGAATGTATTTCTGGGCCAGATGTTTGTTTTTGTCAACAATCTGGCCTTTAGGGGATTGACCATACCCCTCTTTTGTAACCTAACTCTTTATTTCAATATACACCCTATATGGGTGATGTTCAGTTAAAAAAAAAGGACTGAAAATAGAACTTCTTCGGGTTTATAATGTTAAACAATATGAAACAGGGTGAAGGTCATTATTTGAAAATCAAAGGAATGTAAAAAGATGGAAATGATACCTATGTGGTATGTGTTATTAACCTGTATTACTATAAAATATTATAATATTATGAAACAGTAAACTTTTATAACTCAAAACAGAAATAAAGAAGAACAGAAGTAAGGCGGAAATAGAATCTGAAAATATATTTCAAATAAAATCGACCCCACTGAATGCACAGTGTGTCTTTAAGAAAATTATTCCCCTCAAGTACCCGAGGTGTTCGAATATTATCCTCCCAGGATAAAATAATTTAACTCACTAGAGTATCGGTATCAAAAACACCGGTAAACTGCGAACCACTTAATGACTGTAAATTACACAGGAATTTATTTGTGAAGAAGAAGGAGAAGAAGTTCAGAAAATTTTGTAAGGAAATGGGATCAAGGCATAGAAACGGACTGGGTTGCGTCGCGCTTGACTTTTCGATAATTAATTAAATAAATATTTGAAAGAAATTTTGTCCAAAAAAATCACCGGTGAACTGCGAACCACTTAATGACTGTAAATTACACTGGAATTTATTTGTGCAGAAGAAGGAGAAGAAGTTCAGAAAATTTCGTAAGGAAATGGGATCAAGGCATAGAAACGGACTGGGTCGCGTCGCGCTTGTATTTTTGATAATTAATTAAACAATTGAAAGAAATTTTGCCCAAAATAGATTAATCAATCAATCTTTGACTGAAGCCAAGAACAACGACAATAGCGCGAGAGTTACCTTCTTTCCAACCCATTTAACACCAAGGGAAGTGCTTTCTCAATATAAGCACATTCCATTTCTTTCCACCACCAATGAGGGACAATTACTCTTTCTAAAGCATAAGAAAGCTCACTTTCCCTTCACATTTCTTCCTTCCATTTCACATTCACCAACCTTCAATCCCAACAGTATGTACTTTAGGCAACTCCATAGAGGATAGGCTCCCATGGACAAGCCAAGTACATAGAAATTGGGTCCTAGCTGCAACTTATCAGCTAGCTCCTCGATGTCAAATGCTTCACTCTTTACTGAGCATTTTGGATGTGGATCACTCTCTTCATAACCAGCACGATCATATTGTAGGAAGTGGCGGAGGCAGGATTTCCACTATGGGGGTTCAAAAAAAAAGTTGAAAAAGATTATAGCTAGTGGTAATTGAAACAATGACCCTACAAAAGTTTTGAACCCCCTTGCCCACTAAGCTATGCTTTTGGGTTGTGCCAAGGGAATTTAAAGCTTGATATATAGAGGTAAAAAACAAATTTTGCCTTATATATACAGTGTAATTTTTTGGCGAAGGGGATTCGGGTGAACCCCTTCCGCCCCTCTAAATCCGCCACTGATTGTAGGAGATGTATTTGGAGCTCTTGTATGAGGTCCTGGGTATTTAAAACAGAATCAGCAAAATGAGACAGAAATTTCAGGGACCAAAAGTTTAATGAAGACGGTCTTCAATTCCAAGGATAGAAAAAAAAACTATATATATTTATGTTTCTGTTTAACCAAATAATAGAGTTTCAGTCAAAGCTAGAATTTAGAAGAACTCGGGTTACTGATAATCAAGAAAATGTAGAGAAAAGAAGTAATTAAGGAGAGTAAAATGATAATCAAGAGAAAATAAATCAATATGTTATTCCCCAATGTTTCGTGTCCACAACTGAGCGTATATCTCCCTTTTTATAGCTACTTTTGAAGATATCCGTTTTATTCTAATTATAATGAGGCTATTATGAGACATTAAATGTATTAAATGCTCCGTTACACAATCATTACATAAGAAATATATTCTCTAACGTATTCAGTATTTAATGCCCATCAAATGTCGCATCTGCACTCCTTTATATGGCCAAATTCATTCCTTTTGATTTTCGGATATAAATAGCTTAAAGAGGTACGTGCGTTGTGCTTCTTAACTGATGTCCCGTGCCTCTTCATCTCTCTTTGCTCGTATTTGTTGTAACCCCTGTCTCGTGACTAATCATGATTCTTTGACCATTTGACCAATCCATGTGTCTTGACACGTCACCTTTATAAATATAAATAAAATTTCCCCAATACAGATAGTCCCCGCACTTTCTATTTATTCATCAGTTTGAATATTTGGGAAGTGGATTTCATTAAAGGAGAATTTTTGTCACCATTAATGCTCTGACAGAGTTGACGCCTCACTTATTACTTCCATTTAATGCGCTGGACACGTGTCATCTTCTTATTGGTCCAACAATTGTGCAGCACTTTCTTAGGCTTTCTTTCGGCTTCCCTGTTCACGAAGTGTCAGTTATCATTATTATGGACTTTCCATCACTGTACTCTTTCCTTCTGACGGTTGCTCACTAGTATAAATATAACTTCCATCCTTGTCTTCTACCAGTTAAAGCGTATTGAACACTTTAATTCTTCAAATCTTTTATTCACTTCTTCTTCACTTCAATCTTCTTCGTCAT
>NC_031990.1:38321509-38333671 GCF_001879085.1 Nicotiana attenuata
AACTACAACAACAATTCTCAAGGAACTACAACAACAATTCTCAAGGAATAACAACAACAATTCACAAAGAATTTCCATAACCATCAATACCATTTCAATCATATTCAACAACTCATATGCATTTTATGTCACAACAATAATTGCCCACGACAAGCCATATATGTTATTACCACAGTTGTTCCAATTGCATCATTTTCGATTTCCTTCCATCATTTGTTTCTCAGCTCTTACCACATAACACTTTCACAATCACACATTTGGTTTATTGCCAATTACATACACCATTATATCGGAAGACTTAACCACGAACACTCAAATTATACCAATCACAAGAATTTCACACATAATCCACGTAGATATCACATACCAAATATTCATACACAAAACAAGGTGATTTTACAAAGGTCAAAGTTAGCCATACATACCTGGAGCCGAATTCCCTTTTTAACTTCTATTTTCAATTCACCAAATAGTCTAGCAACGTCAATCTAGAGCACAAGTTAACACATATGACTTAGAATTGAAGTTCACAATTTCTACTCAAACTTATTTAGGTTATCAAACCCTCTTGTACAATCCTTTACTCCTACCCAATTCCTCTTACTAGATTTTAGGTTTTAAAAAGGCATGCATGTATGTTGTCAACCATTATTTTCAAGAATCAATGCATGAGACTCCCCCTAGTTTAAACCTGAAAATCACTGAAAAAGGGTTAGGGATTTTACCTGCAAGAATGGGGATGAAGATAATCACTTTGAAATTCCCCGGCCCGGATAGTTTTGAAGAATCAAATTTGATGAAGATGACTTTCTCTCTCAAGAACCCTCTCTTCCTCTCTCTTATTTTGTTCAGAAGACTCGTTAAAATGAGGGGTTGGGGTGTTTTATTAAAAAGGGGGTCAGGTTTAAAATTTAGAAAAATAGGTACCTGAGTCAGATATGCGGTCGCACTTTGCGACCGCAGAGATGAAATGCGGTCCGTAGAATGGACCGCAAAAGTGCTCCAAAAATCCAATCCTACTGTTTGGGTCTGCGGCGGAAATGCGGTCCGCATACCCAATTTGCGGTCGCATAATGCATCGCATTTTTGACCTCAAATTTGACTGACACATTGACTCACTTTGCGATAGAAATGCGGTCCGCATATCAATTATGCGGTCGCATAATGGACCGCATTTTGACCTTAATTTTAACCAAACCACTGACTCATTATGCGTCAGAAATGCGGTCCGCATACTTGATTTGCGACCGCATTTTGGACCGCAAAATAGCACTCTTCTGGAAAAACTTGGTTCTTTGATTTTTAAATACTTAGATCAGTACAATGGGTCCGAACTACACATTCCCAACACATATTCGGAACCTGACCCTACGAGCCACTAGGTTTTGAGCACAAATTTTTACGGGGCCTTACACAAACACAATGTTGAAAAGTGATTATAATGAGGTCCAATACGCTCCAACTCCAAAACTACATTATTTTTTACATCCTCAATTTTGTGCACTTTGTCAACCTTGGCATCATTAATAATTTGGTTGAATAGTTGGAATTCATCTTTTCGCTCCATAAGTTGGCCAGTATCTATGACAATTGGTTGTAGGGCATCAGACGCCTCAACCTTATTATTCAATTGAGCCTGTAGGTCATGGATATTTGAGCCAAATTGGTCTATCTCTTGCCTGAGCTCAGTTCTTTCGTCTATCAGCTGTTCTGTCATATTTGAAAGACCATCACGGAGAAACTCATGAGATTTTATCAGTTGAGCTTGTTCCTCTAGCCAAGATTGGCTCACTACATCTGCTTCTTCAAAATTATCTTCTTGTGGGAACTCGCTCTCTTTAGCAATTTCTTCCGCTTCGGCCTTCATTCTCAGGATTGCCGCACTAATTCTTTGTATAGCCTTTTGATTTTCATCTTGTTGCTGGGCTACTTTCCTTATCATGTCCATAATACGAGCAATGCCTTACGTATCCTCCACTTCATTGCTTCTATCAAACTCATAAACATTATTAGAAACATCATAATAAGAGCTCTGAGAAGGATACTAAGAATTAGAACAACCATCCAATGGCCACTTTTACCGCCACACACATTATAGATATTCCACTCATAAGATTGAGATTCACAATTTTGCCACAAATGTGGTCCTCCACAATATGGACATGGATCACCAAAATAAGAATAACCAATATTCGACCAATTATCATTCCAAGATGCCATATCAATAAAGATAGTAAATATTAACCTAAGATAAAAAATTTAAAAAACATGAATAGACAAAAAGTAGAAACCTAATCTAGTAGACAAGTTAATTTCTAAGTCCCCAGCAACGATGCTAAAAACTTGTTGCTCCCAAACGCACACGCAAGTATACGTGGTCGACAAGTAATATAGGATTGTAAGTCCAGATATCGTACCCACAGGGACTTGTGATTAACTCTCAACTAAATTAAACCAAACAATTAATCTGTTAAAGAGAATCCTAACGTATGAATATTTAACTAAAATTAATCTAGAGTAACAAATTAAGAGATTAAAGAAAACAAGTTGGGGAATTATTGAGACGGATTCAATGTGAGTGAATATTCTAGAGCTATGAGTTAGCTAACAATCCCGATGAGTTTTCTACCTAAATTGTCTAATTAATTTATCTAGTTTATTGATTGACGGGGTTAATATTGCTCGTAGCCTTCTCCCGAAGTACAACTCGCCTATTCAAGCTAACCTAACGCTTATATTCCTATGAAATTAGGATTAACAAGAACGCGTTTATAATTCCCGTATAATAACCAAGCAAGGCGATTAGGTATATTCCTATCCTAACCGCAAATCTGCCCCCCTCAAAGTTAAGATCTTGCTCTACTCAATCTTATATGCAATCTAGAATTCCCTCTCCTGAGTTCAATCTTAGATTCCTAGATAGTATTCAATTGGTGATCAAGCAATCAAATAATTAAGCACAAGATTGAATAAATAAACCAATATGATAAATTATAAGAACAATTCAAGTTTCAAACTACAACGTTCATGTAGCACCTAAAACTCTAGAACTAATAAACTTCGAGATTAAAAGAAGAAAAGAGAAGAAAAACTAGTTGAAAGCCTCCTCCAACCGTGGTATGTGTTCCTCCACGTGAATTATCCTTCAAAGTATGTTAGCTCTTCTCCAAATTAGGTTTAGGACACCTTTTATACGAGTTGGGGTCGTGTAGGGCCGAAATAACCTTGTCCCGGACGAAGAAGGAAAAATCTTGTACCCAGCGTCCAGGCCAGCACCTAGCGCAGGACCTTGCGCTGAAAACAGAATGTTTTCCACCTCCAATTCTTTAGATACGTTTTTTTTTGCTTGTTTAATTCTTTGCTTTGCATGTATTTCCTTTGTATTTTTGTCTTGCATTTGGGGGGACAAAATTCAAAGGGTGTCCCCCCCTTTTTTTAATTCTTTTTTTTCTCTTTTTCTTTCGCGTTTTATTCAATTTTGCTCCAAATCTTTTCATCTTCGCATTGCTTTATTCCTACACAGTTAAAATATAATATTAAGCATAAAGTAATATAATTAATACTCACAAGACGATTAAAAGTACTAGAACATGAGGTAACAATGGGTAAATATATGCATTTTTGGTCGAACATCACTTCTCTCCGGGACATATGGCAACGCTTCGGGATGAGATTCTTACCTTCAAGCAAGAACCCAATGAGCCATTGCACGAGATTTGGGAAAGATATCGTACCATTGATAAAGAGTGTCCGAACAATGATATGACCAAGGCCATGATCCAACAGACCTTCTACAGGGGGATCAACCCAACTAATCAATGTGTGGTTAACCAACTCACCGGGGGTAACTTCATGAACACGCCATATGCCGAAGCTTGTGAAATTCTTGATGAGATGGCGGATACCTCTTCGGCGTGGCAAAGTAGAGCCAATGTGCCACAAGGTGACCCTAATGTTATTCACCTACACAAGGAGCTACATGACCACGGGCAAGCTACAGCCGAGTTAACAACTACCATGAACCAATTGGCCAAGGCTCAGCTTCAACAAGTTCAAGGGCCGAAACAAGTGCATGCAATGGAAGGTGTAAATATGATGGTAAACAAAAGACGACAACAAGGTAAACAAATGCAAAACCGTCCGGATCAATTTATGCAAGATGATAGTGGTTATGATCAAGGTGATTCATTCAACGAGCAAGATGAAGAAGTTTAATATGTCAACAATTATCAAGGACAAGAAACAATGCTCAAGGGCAAAATCAACAACAATGGAGGTCACAAGGGAACCAAGGTAATTGGAACAACCAAAACCACCAAGGCAATTGGAGTGGTGGTAATTCTAATAAAACCAATTGGAAAAATCAAGGAAATCAAGGAAATTGGGGTAATCAAAGAAATTGGGGCAACAACAATCAAGGTAATTGGGGAGGCAATAATCAAGGAGGGTGGAACAACGACAACAACCGGGGACCGGGTTTTCAAAGGCCTCTGATGTTCCAACAACCAAGCAATCCACCTCCCTATCCTTCTCAAGGCCCGAGCATTTCTTCCAATGAGATGGGTAGAATTGAAAACATGTTTAAACAGATGATGGAGAAGAATGCCGACTCCAATGCTCAAATAGCCTCGCACAACACTTTAATTCGGAATTTGGAAGTTCAATTAGGCCAAATCTCACAATCTTTGAACACTCATCCTAAGGGAGCACTACCTAGTGATACTGTGGTAATCCCGAAGGGTGGGAATAATATGGGACATGCTATGGCCGTGACTACTAGAAGTGGAAAAGGTGGAGATGCAACCACCTCAAATCAAAGAAGGATTGCGGATGAAGATGTTGTGGTTCAAGAGGATGAAATACCAAGCAATGTGGATCAAGTGAATGAAGAAGTTAGAATTGATATAGATGAAAGTGTGGAGGAGACGCAAGAAGAGGTGAACCCGTCTAGGGAACACGTGATTGACATGCCGCAACCGGAGGTGCCAAAAGCTAAGGAAACAATGCCAAGGCCTCCTCCTCCATACCCTCAAAGGCTTGAAAAGCAAAAAAGTGAGAACCAATTCAAAAAGTTTATTGATATGATGAAGAGTTTTTCCATAAATGTGCCATTGGTTGAGGCATTGGAGCAAATGCTGGGATACGCAAAATTCATGAAAGATTTGGTAACCAAGAAAATGTCGATTAATTGTGAAACCATCAAGATGACTCACCAAGTGAGTGCTATTGTGCACTCAATGGCTCCGGCTCCAAAGTTGGAAGATCCGGGCGCTTTCACCATTCCTTGCACTATTGGGAGCGCCGATTTAGCCAAAGCATTATGTGATCTCTAGGCAAGTATCAACTTGATGTGCTACTCAGTGTTCAAAACTTTGGGAATTGGGCAACCAAAACCCACATTCATGAGGTTGCAAATGGCGGATCGGACAATGAAGAGGCCTTTGGGTATCATTGATGATGTATTGGTTAGAGTTGATAAGTTCATCCTCCCAGCGGACTTCGTTATCTTTGATTGTGAAGTGGACTATGAGGTGCCTATCAATTTGCGTAGACCTTTCCTTGCTACGGGGAAGGCTCTTATTGATGTGGAAGCCGGTGAGCTCACTTTCCGGGTGGGTGACTGTGAGCACGTAATTTTTGCCTCGCATGATTTACTCCTACAGGATTTTTAAAATTAGGATTTTTCCTTTAATTATTTGATTTTTAGGAATTAATTGCATAATTTTTGTGTTTGTTTGCATTTTGTGTGCACATTTAATTTATATAATTCATAAAAAATACAAAAATAGTGCATTTACATTTACGAACTAATTTTCTACATAATTAGTTATTTAATATTACAAAAAATGAAAGAAAATAACAAAAATAGATCTTTTTGCATTTCTACTTTTAATTTTAGAATTCATTACATTTTGCTTTTAATTTGGGACTTAACTAATTTTTGTAAATACTATGAGGGTTATTTAGTTTATATTGTTAAGTTAATTTAGTTTTAAGGCTTNTTTAAGGCTTAATTTTAGTTTTGTTTCAATTTTGAAAAGAAAAAGAAAAGAAGAAATAAAAAGGAAATAAAAGAAAGAAGTTTAAATTTGGGCCAGTCCAAGATTTAATGCCCCGGCCCAAAACCTTTAATCCCTAAAACCCGTCCAAACCACCCCTTTACCCGGCCCAAAATCACCCAAAACCCGGTCTCCCCACCTAATAACCTAAACGACCCCGTTTAGCTAACTTTTAATCCCAGCGGTCGAGGTTTCTCGATGAAACGGCTGGGAAGCTGGGTTGTTTTGATATATCAATGTCCAAACGCACCCCCTACCCCCTCGTCTCTCATCTCTCTCACACTCTCAAACCCTAGAGACAACCCTAGCCGCCCTATCTTTCCCTCACCGTCTCCGCCGCACGTCGCCTACCGGAAATCGCCTTCGCCGGCGGCGAGTCTCCAAATCTTCACCAGAGCTTCATCTCCTCCCCCTCATACCCATGCCACCACCCATTCCCCTCGAATCTCACTGAAAACTGGCAAAACATCCAAACCCTAAAGCGCCTCCATGATTCTCCACCGTCCTCCGGTGGCGGCGCCACCATCAACCACCACCAAAATAACACCATGTGACCTCCTCACTCCCCTCTTTCCAGATCCGTAGTCCTTTTTCCTTGAATATACCCATAACTCTTCGAATTTTAAATCATAGTTTGAAACCTAAAAGTCAAAAATCGAGATTCTGCGGACGATCTTAGTGTAAAATGATTTTATTCGTTCGTTCTCTATGAGAACATACGATTAATATCAGTTTAGACCGGGAATCCGAAGGTTTGAAGATTCGAGCTTACCTTTTCTTGGTCCGAATTGTAGTAAGTTTTCTTTTCTCTTTTGTTAAGTTTTCTTTATTTTTTCTTTCATTTATTGTCGTCCATTTCTTCCTTCTTCTTCTGGATTTCTTTGCTTTCCTAGTGTTCTTAAGTTTTCCTTTTTACATACATGATTAGTTTTAGGAAGCTTTCCCTTTTTAATTAGTTTGCTTATTAGTTAACTTCGATATGCAGTAATGTTAGTTCTGTAATTGTAATAAAAAAAGAAGAAAAGAGAAAAGGAAGAAAAATCAAATTGCTTGAGTGTTTCTGCTTCTTGTTTGTTTCAATCAGGAAAGCTTGGTTAGGTTATGTTTTGGGCTTGGGGTGTTTACCCTTAAGTTCAATTTTGGGCTGGTTGCCTAAGGAATTCGACCCAGGGTCTATAGGACCCATAGCCCACTTGAGTATGAGGTAAAATTAGGAGGTTTGAGGGGTAGTTTGGGGTCTTTGGGTAGAGAATCTTGCAGTAACCACCTAAGAAACCCCTAGAAGCTTCTAGCAAGGGCTTATAATTAAATTTCAGATGATAACTTGGAAAACAAGTCATAAAATCAGGGACCTAAGGGGTAAAATAAACCTTCAGGTTGCCCTACATTGCTTGCCTACAAAGGCATTTCTTTCTTGCCTTGCAAGTCAAATTTGGAAGAGCTGAATATAGATCGAAGAGACCCTAGATTTCCAAGCTAAAAATAGAGCATATATAGGCGGCTAAAAAATACAAGAATTTTACTGTTTTCATTAGAAATTTCTGAAATTCTTGAGATCTCCATTCGGAAATAATTCCTGAATAGCTGAAGGTTTAAAATGACTTGAGTATTGGTTGGTATTCAAGTGCTTGGGTTCAGGTTTTGGTTGTTTTCTGATTCTGAGCTTTATGTGACACTGTTGTGGGTTCAAATCTGGTTTAAAGTGTTTCTTCCCTGATCATTTCTGGGCTGATTTTGCTGCTGAACACTGTTCCTGTTACTGCTCTATTGCTGATCCTTCATTTTTCTGTATTGCTTTTCGAATTCCAGGTACACATCCTTGACTTAAGCATGTAAAATAGATCATGGGTTGATGTTATTGAAGAGAAATGAAGATCCTGTTTTCCTGCTTTCAGAATGTGTTGTCCCCTTAGCTTATTTTTCTAGCTCCTAGTATCAATTAGCTTTCTCAGTATGCTTAATGTGAATTTGTGCTTGAAGACTTTGAGTTTAATTTAGAATTGTAATAAGGATGCTGTAGAGTTAATGGTTGCCCTGTTTTAGAGTGAAGTGAGTCAGTATTTAGACTTTATTTTTTTTTCGGAAAAGGGCCAAAACTATCCTTATCGTTTGATAAATGGTTTATAAATACCCTCCGTCCATCTATCCGTTCAAAAAAATACACTTCGTCCATCTATCCGTTCAAAAAAACACACGAAGTTAATTCTATTAACAAAAATACCCCCGCAACTAACGACAGAACTGATGGAGTGTGTTTTTTTGAACGGATAGATGGACGGAGGGTATTTATAAACCATTTAGCAAACGATAGGGATTTTTGACCAAGAATCAAATATGGGTCTTTATTTTACCCATTTACCTGGTCCGATCCTATTTATTTGACCCGCCTAATTATTTTCTTTCTTTTTCTTTGCTTTTTTTTTTCTATCACCCAGCACACCCACTCTCATCTCACAAAGAATTTTTAGCGTTTTTTTGTTGAAACAAATCTTTCTGTGTTTGAAAATATGGCTTTGGCTTTCACTTCATATGCAATTCATGGCTCTTTGTCTTCCTCTTCTTCTTCTTATGAACATCCCAAAGGTAACCCTTTATTTTTTTTTTTACCTTTTATAGATTCAATCTTTATCCTAGAATATGGTAACCCTTTCACTTTTCAAGCTTTTTAGCACCTTGATTTCAATTTTCTTGTGCGCTTGTATCAGTTACATGTAGTTGTTTTTTCTCTGTTATTTCGTGGCTCTTTTGTCTTCTTATGAACAATCCAAAGATTTCCATTACTTGTCCCTTTCAAAGTTTCAATATTTCTCCTAGATTTGATTGATATATTTGGACAATTTTAGCATTTGGGCTCAGTTTTTTTGTTTCAGATTTTTGGTTTGTTTTGATCCTTGTCTTCTTACTTAACAACCCAAATGTATCTGTTAATTTTCCATTTAAGAGTTTCAATACTTATCCTGATTTGATTGGAGAAATTTCAGAATCTAGTTTGAATTTCGGATTATTTGATTTTGGGATTTATCTATTCTTTAATTAATTTGTTATTGTGTGTATGCAGTATCCCAATTGGAGAAGAAGAAAGGGGGAGATCAGATGAGTGAGAATGGGTGTGATAGATACTGCCCATTTTTGTAAATGGATCAGATAAGGTAAATGGGTTGAAATAATATCCATTTTTTGTTCCAGTCAAAGATTGCCACGTGGCCCAATTAAAAATCTCTATCGTTTGCTAAATGGTTTATAAATACCCTCCGTCCATCTATCCATTAAAAAAAACACACTCCATCAGTTTTACCGTTAGTCGCGGGGGTATTTTTGTTAATAGAATTAACTTCGTGTGTTTTTTGAACGGATACATGGATGGAGGGTATTTATAAACCATTTACCAAACGATAGGGATAGTTTTGTCCCTTTTCCGTTTTTTTAATTATGTAAATTAAGTGACAAAGAGACTGTGGCAAATGCTATTTTGCTTGTTTAGTATTCCTCTTCTTCATAGAATAGTTCTAGCATGTTTGAGTGATTTTAATAAAAAAAATGGTAAAAGTTGAGAGGCTTATTTAGCATGTTCAGATGTAGAAGTTAAGGAACGAGCATAATTACCTGGCCTTCGCAGTTTTCAATAGTTGTGAGCTCTTTATGGTTTCATTAATTAGCATTTGAATGTGTTTTCAATAAGAATGGTTCCTGAAGGTTTTCAGTTTAAGTTTTAATCTTTTCTTTGATGCTTAGCAAATTGTTAGTTCAATCTGATGGTTTTGCGATGTCAAATTTGCAAAGATAATGATGCCTGCAACCTTTTGTTGATATCTCTCAAACTCGAATAGACTTTGCTGCCTTATGGGTTCGATGTGGAACCCCGAAACACTCCAGTTGAGTGCTGTGGAGGCTCGATTCTGAGTCTCTCACTCAAAAGCAACGGGCTTATGAGCTTGGGCTCACCCTTTGGGCCCAAATGAGACTCTCCCTTTCAAATGAGACCTGGGGCTGTTCCTTTCTCGTTGGGCTACTGACCAGTTTGGGCTGGTCTAAACCCCTTTGTTTAAAATAGTTAACTTCTCCCATGTAAGCCCTTTAATTAATTAATTAGAACTTTAGCTATGGTTAGTATTAATTATTTAAGTCCTTTAATTAGAATGGATGTGAACCATAATAGACAATAGTAGTTCATGACTCTCCGAGCTTTAGTTAGGACATCCTTTAAAAAAGGAAATTGAGGTGCGCCGCGCCAAATAAAATTACAAATGCGTGGCCCTCTTTAATTATTTCCTTTAAAATACTTAGAACTAGGATTGTGCCATTTAGCGAATTTTCATGGCCCTCGCAAAGTTAAAAACGCGTTAGTTGCTTTAGGCGCGTTATTTAATAATACTACCTTCCTAAACTCGGGTGTGCATTTCATGTGACCCAAATCCAAATCCTAAAATGTTGAATAAAATGTGTTTCGAATTGCGGGTGCATTTCATGTGACGTGGTCCAAAGACATGTTTTAGACGACGTTCAATTTTCCTTAAAATTAATTAAAAGCGATAAATAATTTAAAATTGCACTATAGGTTTGAACATGTATTAAAATTAGATAATAGGCCAATTGTAATAGTTTAAGCGACCATGCTAGAACCACAGAATCCGGGGGTGCCTAACACCTTCCCCGGGTTAACAGAATTCCTTAGTCAGAAGTCTGGTTCGCAGACTTCACAAGGAAAGTCGAAATTTTCCTCGATTTGGGATTCAAAATAAATCGGTGACTTGGGACACCAAATTAACTATCCCAATTGGCGACTCTGATAAATAAATAATCCCATTTCGAATAATGTCACTTAAAGTAGAAAAACTCCCTTACACACTATCCTTCGGGGTGGTGTGTAAAAAAGGAGGTGTGACAGCTCTGGCGACTCTACTGGGGACACAAACCCAGAACTTTGGTTCAGGGTTTAAGAATTCGAGCTTAGAATAGCTGTTATGATTGGCTTTATCTGATTTTCCTACATGTTTCATCCTAATGTGCTAAATGCTTTACCGCTTTGATATTTGGTGAATTGTATATATAAACTGCTACGAAACCCTTCCTCTCTCTGAGTCTTCTACATCATGGAGAAGGGTGCACTTCGTGTGACTTCTCTTCTATCTAGAGTCTTATCCCATTTTAGAACGAGGTTCGGACAAGTTGCTAAGCCGGCGAAGCTTCTGTATTCCCGGTACGCTGCCCCCCTGCTCGAGTTGTCCGCTCGGGTAAGCCAGGTCTAGAACAATAAATCCAGGTTTTAAACCTAGTATAACAAAGCCTCATGCCGGGTCCCTAGTAGGAACGCTTGTTTGCATCATGTGCATTTGATTTAGGAGGCTCAACACAGGGGTTGGGTCTGTCTAGGACAGGTGTACCTGAAATGAAAAGACCATCCTGATGCATCTTACGTGCTACTTGTGCATTCATTTGTTTCGGCTTGCATGTTGACCGGCTTCTAGAATAGGGAAAGAAAAATCAAAAAAAAGGGGAAAAGAAAAAAAAAGAAAACAAGAGTGAGAGGTAGGTAATTTAGAAAATTCTGAAACTCTGCCGAAATTTTGAGAAAAAAAAAAGAAAAAAAAAGAAAGAAAGGCCTTGTTTTCAAAAATAGTTGGTTTTGTCAAATCTGCCCGAACTACGCCAGTTTGATTCTCAACGGATGTGGGTACGTAGGCAACCCCCATCGGGTCCAACTTTTCTTTTTGCAAAAATAGCCCAAAAACAACAAAATTTTAATTTTTGTTACAAATAAGTCGGGTGATGCCATTCTTTCTTAAAATAAGCCGAATGTCCCCAAAAGGGCGCTGGAAGGCTGTTTTTGCAAGAACAACCACCTTGGGTCATTTTTAACGGTTAGCGGGCACAGCCTTAAATTTTTTTTCCCCGAAGTGCTAAAAGGCCGTATCTGCAAAACCGGATTTTTTTTGTTTTGAAATGAAAATTTTGAATAAAATGGTGTTACTTTTTCTTTTAGGTCAAAATGAGTTATTAAATCACCATAATAAATGTGCAGGATGAGCACAAACGAAATTGAACCCTTCACAGTCCTTAATGAGATCCCCTTGAAGCTCCACATGTGGTGGGATGATCTAGGAAA